>NC_143040.1:72639249-72866749 GCF_057628025.1 Oncorhynchus mykiss
ATTATATATGTTGTATCATATTATATGTCTTGTATCATATTATATGTTGTATCATATTATATGCCTTGTATCATATTATATGTCTTGTATCATATTATATATGTTGTATCATATTATATATGTTGTATCATATTATATATGTTGTATCATATTATATATGTTGTATCATATTATATGTCTTGTATCATATTATATGTTGTATCATATTATATGCCTTGTATCATATTATATGTCTTGTATCACATTATATATGTTGTATCATATTATATGTTGTATCATATTATATATGTTGTATCATATTATATATGTTGTATCATATTATATATGTTGTATCATATTATATGTCTTGTATCACATTATATATGTTGTATCATATTATATGTCTTGTATCACATTATATATGTTGTATCATATTATATGTTGTATCATATTATATATGTTGTATCATATTATATATGTTGTATCATATTATATGTCTTGTATCATATTATATATGTTGTATCATATTATATGTCTTGTATCATATTATATGTCTTGTATCATATTATATGTCTTGTATCATATTATATGTTGTATCATATTATATGTTGTATCATATTATATGCCTTGTATCATATTATATATGTTGTATCATATTATATGCCTTGTATCATATTATATGTTGTATCATATTATATGCCTTGTATCACATTATATGTTGTATCATATTATATGTCTTGTATCATATTATATGTTGTATCATATTATATGTTGTATCATATTATATGTCTTGTATCACATTATATGTTGTATCATATTATATGTCTTGTATCATATTACATGTTGTATCATATTATATGTTGTATCATATTATATGTCTTGTATCATATTATATGTTGTATCATATTATATATGTTGTATCATATTATATGTTGTATCATATTATATGTCTTGTATCATATTATATGTTGTATCATATTATATGTCTTGTATCATATTAAATGTCTTGTATCATATTATATATGTTGTATCATATTATATGTTGTATCATATTATATGTCTTGTATCATATTATATGTTGTATCATATTATATGTCTTGTATCATATTATATGTTGTATCATATTATATGTCTTGTATCATATTATATGTTGTATCATATTATATGTTGTATCATATTATATGTTGTATCATATTATATGTCTTGTATCATATTATATGTTGTATCATATTATATGTCTTGTATCATATTATATGTTGTATCATATTATATGTCTTGTATCATATTATATGTTGTATCATATTATATGTCTTGTATCATATTATATGTTGTATCATATTATATGTTGTATCATATTATATGTTGTATCATATTATATGTTGTATCATATTATATGTCTTGTATCATATTATATGTTGTATCATATTATATGTCTTGTATCATATTATATATGTTGTATCATATTATATGTTGTATCATATTACATGTCTTGTATCATATTTTATGTTGTATCATATTATATGTTGTATCATATTATATGTCTTGTATCATATTATATGTTGTATCATATTAATTGTTGTATCATATTATATGTCTTGTATCATATTATATGTTGTATCATATTATATGTCTTGTATCATATTATATGTTGTATCATATTATATGTTGTATCATATTATATGTCTTGTATCATATTATATGTTGTATCATATTATATGTCTTGTATCATATTATATGTTGTATCATATTATATGTTGTATCATATTATATGTCTTGTATCATATTATATCTTGTATCATGTTATATGTCTTGTATCATATTATATGTCTTGTATCATATTATATGTCTTGTATCACATTATATCTTGTATCATATTATATATGTTGTATCATATTATATGTTGTATCACATTATATGTCTTGTATCACATTATATGTCTTGTATCATATTATATGTCTTGTATCATATTATATGTTGTATCATATTATATCTTGTATCATATTATATGTCTTGTATCACATTATATGTTGTATCATATTATATGTCTTGTATCATATTATATCTTGTATCATATTATATGTCTTGTATCATATTATATGTCTTGTATCACATTATATGTTGTATCATATTATATGTCTTGTATCATATTATATGTCTTGTATCACATTATATCTTGTATCATATTATATATGTTGTATCATATTATATGTTGTATCACATTATATGTCTTGTATCATATTATATGTCTTGTATCATATTATATGTCTTGTATCATATTATATGTTGTATCACATTATATGTCTTGTATCATATTATATGTCTTGTATCATATTATATGTTGTATCATATTATATGTCTTGTATCACATTATATGTTGTATCATATTATATGTCTTGTATCATATTATATGTTGTATCATATTATATGTTGTATCATATTATATCTTGTATCATATTATATGTCTTGTATCACATTATATGTTGTATCATATTATATGCCTTGTATCATATTATATGTTGTATCATATTATATGTTGTATCACATTATATGTTGTTTCATATTATATGTCTTGTATCATATTATATGTTGTATCATATTATATGTTGTATCATATTATATGTCTTGTATCACATTATATGTTGTATCATATTATATGTCTTGTATCATATTATATGTTGTATCATATTATATGTCTTGTATCATATTATATGTTGTATCATATTATATATGTTGTATCATATTATATGTTGTATCATATTATATGTCTTGTATCATATTATATGTTGTATCATATTATATGTCTTGTATCATATTAAATGTCTTGTATCATATTATATATGTTGTATCATATTATATGTTGTATCATATTATATGTCTTGTATCATATTATATGTTGTATCATATTATATGTCTTGTATCATATTATATGTTGTATCATATTATATGTCTTGTATCATATTATATGTTGTATCATATTATATGTTGTATCATATTATATGTTGTATCATATTATATGTCTTGTATCATATTATATGTTGTATCATATTATATGTCTTGTATCATATTATATGTTGTATCATATTATATGTCTTGTATCATATTATATGTTGTATCATATTATATGTCTTGTATCATATTATATGTTGTATCATATTATATGTTGTATCATATTATATGTTGTATCATATTATATGTTGTATCATATTATATGTCTTGTATCATATTATATGTTGTATCATATTATATGTCTTGTATCATATTATATATGTTGTATCATATTATATGTTGTATCATATTACATGTCTTGTATCATATTTTATGTTGTATCATATTATATGTTGTATCATATTATATGTCTTGTATCATATTATATGTTGTATCATATTAATTGTTGTATCATATTATATGTCTTGTATCATATTATATGTCTTGTATCATATTATATATGTTGTATCATATTATATGTCTTGTATCATATTATATGTTGTATCATATTAATTGTTGTATCATATTATATGTCTTGTATCATATTATATGTTGTATCATATTATATGTTGTATCATATTATATGTCTTGTATCATATTATATGTTGTATCATATTATATGTCTTGTATCATATTATATGTTGTATCATATTATATGTTGTATCATATTATATGTCTTGTATCATATTATATCTTGTATCATGTTATATGTCTTGTATCATATTATATGTCTTGTATCATATTATATGTCTTGTATCACATTATATCTTGTATCATATTATATATGTTGTATCATATTATATGTTGTATCACATTATATGTCTTGTATCACATTATATGTCTTGTATCATATTATATGTCTTGTATCATATTATATGTTGTATCATATTATATGTTGTATCATATTATATGTCTTGTATCACATTATATGTTGTATCATATTATATGTCTTGTATCATATTATATGTCTTGTATCACATTATATCTTGTATCATATTATATATGTTGTATCATATTATATGTTGTATCATATTATATCTTGTATCATATTATATGTCTTGTATCACATTATATCTTGTATCATATTATATATGTTGTATCATATTATATGTTGTATCACATTATATGTCTTGTATCATATTATATGTCTTGTATCATATTATATGTCTTGTATCATATTATATGTTGTATCACATTATATGTCTTGTATCATATTATATGTCTTGTATCATATTATATGTTGTATCATATTATATGTCTTGTATCACATTATATGTTGTATCATATTATATGTCTTGTATCACATTATATATGTTGTATCATATTATATGTTGTATCATATTATATGTCTTGTATCATATTATATGTTGTATCATATTATATGCCTTGTATCACATTATATGTCTTGTATCACATTATATATGTTGTATCATATTATATGTTGTATCATATTATATGTCTTGTATCATATTATATGTTGTATCATATTATTTGCCTTGTATCACATTATATGTCTTGTATCACATTATATATGTTGTATCATATTATATGTCTTGTATCATATTATATGCCTTACGCAACTTCAATCAGGGTAGATGAAGGGGAGGAGACAGGTTAAATAAAGATTTTTAAGCCTGGAGACAATTGAGACATGGATTGTGTATGTATACCGTTCAGAGGATGAATGGGCAAGACAAATGATTTAAGCTCCTGTGAACGGGGTACGGTAGAAGGTTCCAGGCACACTGGTTGTGTCAAGAACTGCAACGCTGCTGGGTTTCCTGTGTGTATTGAGAACGTTCCACCACCCAACGCTTTTGACACCTTGGAGAGTCCCGACGAATTGAGGCTGTTCTGAGGGCAGATAGGGCTGGAAGGTGGTGATAGGATTGGCATGGTTGAGTAAAGATGGGAGGTTGGGATAAGCTTGGCTTGGTAGAGGTAAAGGGGGAGAACTGGGAGGGGCTGGTGGAGAGGGATGGATTTAGTTTGGGAGAGGGAGAATGAAGGACTTCATTATTCTACAATGTAAACGTATCTAATATTTGTGTGAATTGCAAATCCATTGTAAAATGAATAAGAGTTCTGGGCAGATTAGGAATCTGTATTATTCCTCATAATAACAAAGATTTAATGGTGAGAATAGAGAGGGGCTTTATCTGGGGGATTGGAATGGGGTGACTGGGAGGGTAACAGACACTTCTCTGAGGTGACTGCGATGGGGTGACTGGGAGGGTAACAGACACTTCTCTGAGGTGACTGCGATGGGGTGACTGGGAGGACATCAGACACTTCTCTGAGGTGACTGGGATGGGGTGATTGGGAGGGTATCAGACACTTCTCTGAGGTGTCTGGGATGGGGTGACTGGGATGGGGTGACTGGGAGGACATCAGACACTTCTCTGAGGTGACTGGGATGGGGTGATTGGGAGGGTATCAGACACTTCTCTGAGGTGACTGGGATGGGGTGACTGGGAGGTTATCAGACACTTCTCTGAGGTGACTGGGATGGGGTGACTGGGAGGGTATCAGACACTTCTCTGAGGTGACTGGGATGGGGTGACTGGGAGGGTATCAGACACTTCTCTGAGGTGACTGGGATGGGGTGACTGGGAGGTTATCAGACACTTCTCTGAGGTGTCTGGGATGGGGTGACTGGGAGGGTATCAGACACTTCTCAGAGGTGACTGGGGTGGGGTGACTGGGATGGGGTGACTGGGAGGGTATCAGACACTTCTCTGAGGTGACTGGGATGGGGTGACTGGGATGGGGTGACTGTGAGGGTATCAGACACTTCTCTGAGGTGTCTGGGATGGGGTGACTGGGATGGGGTGACTGTGAGGGTATCAGACACTTCTCTGAGGTGTCTGGGATGGGGTGACTGGGATGGGGTGACTGGGATGGGGTGACTGGGAGGGTAACAAACACTTCTCTGAGGTGACTGGGATGGGGTGACTGGGAGGACATCAGACACTTCTCTGAGGTGACTGGGATGGGGTGATTGGGAGGGTATCAGACACTTCTCTGAGGTGTCTGGGATGGGGTGACTGGGATGGGGTGACTGGGAGGGTATCAGACACTTCTCTGAGGTGTCTGGGATGGGGTGACTGGGAGGACATCAGACACTTCTCTGAGGTGTCTGGGATGGGGTGACTGGGAGGGTAACAGACACTTCTCTGAGGTGACTGGGATGGGGTGACTGGGAGGACATCAGACACTTCTCTGAGGTGACTGGGATGGGGTGATTGGGAGGGTATCAGACACTTCTCTGAGGTGTCTGGGATGGGGTGACTGGGATGGGGTGACTGGGAGGGTATCAGACACTTCTCTGAGGTGTCTGGGATGGGGTGACTGGGAGGACATCAGACACTTCTCTGAGGTGACTGGGATGGGGTGACTGGGAGGGTATCAGACACTTCTCTGAGGTGACTGGGATGGGGTGACTGGGTGGGTAAGAGACACTTCTCTGAGGTGACTGGGATGGGGTGACTGGGATGGGGTGACTGGGATGGGGTGACTGGGAGGGTATCAGACACTTCTCTGAGGTGACTGGGATGGGGTGACTGGGAGGGTAACAGACACTTCTCTGAGGTGACTGGGATGGGGTGACTGGGAGGTTATCAGACACTTCTCTGAGGTGACTGGGATGGGGTGACTGGGAGGGTATCAGACACTTCTCTGAGGTGACTGGGATGGGGTGACTGGGAGGGTATCAGACACTTCTCTGAGGTGACTGGGATGGGGTGACTGGGAGGTTATCAGACACTTCTCTGAGGTGTCTGGGATGGGGTGACTGGGAGGGTATCAGACACTTCTCAGAGGTGACTGGGGTGGGGTGACTGGGATGGGGTGACTGGGAGGGTATCAGACACTTCTCTGAGGTGACTGGGATGGGGTGACTGGGATGGGGTGACTGTGAGGGTATCAGACACTTCTCTGAGGTGTCTGGGATGGGGTGACTGGGATGGGGTGACTGTGAGGGTATCAGACACTTCTCTGAGGTGTCTGGGATGGGGTGACTGGGATGGGGTGACTGGGATGGGGTGACTGGGAGGGTAACAAACACTTCTCTGAGGTGACTGGGATGGGGTGACTGGGAGGACATCAGACACTTCTCTGAGGTGACTGGGATGGGGTGATTGGGAGGGTATCAGACACTTCTCTGAGGTGTCTGGGATGGGGTGACTGGGATGGGGTGACTGGGAGGGTATCAGACACTTCTCTGAGGTGTCTGGGATGGGGTGACTGGGAGGACATCAGACACTTCTCTGAGGTGTCTGGGATGGGGTGACTGGGAGGGTAACAGACACTTCTCTGAGGTGACTGGGATGGGGTGACTGGGAGGACATCAGACACTTCTCTGAGGTGACTGGGATGGGGTGATTGGGAGGGTATCAGACACTTCTCTGAGGTGTCTGGGATGGGGTGACTGGGATGGGGTGACTGGGAGGGTATCAGACACTTCTCTGAGGTGTCTGGGATGGGGTGACTGGGAGGACATCAGACACTTCTCTGAGGTGACTGGGATGGGGTGACTGGGAGGGTATCAGACACTTCTCTGAGGTGACTGGGATGGGGTGACTGGGTGGGTAAGAGACACTTCTCTGAGGTGACTGGGATGGGGTGACTGGGATGGGGTGACTGGGATGGGGTGACTGGGAGGGTATCAGACACTTCTCTGAGGTGACTGGTATGGGGTGACTGGGAGGGTAACAGACACTTCTCTGAGGTGACTGGGATGGGGTGACTGGGAGGGTAACAGACACTTCTCTGAGGTGACTGGGATGGGGTGACTGGGAGGGTAACAGACACTTCTCTGAGGTGACTGGGATGGGGTGACTGGGATGGGGTGACTGGGAGGGTATCAGACACTTCTCTGAGGTGACTGGGATGGGGTGACTGGGAGGTTATCAGACACTTCTCTGAGGTGACTGGGATGGGGTGATTGGGATGGGGTGACTGGGAGGGTAACAGACACTTCTCTGAGGTGAGTGGGATGGGGTGACTGGGAGGGTAACAGACACTTCTCTGAGGTGACTGGGATGGGGTGACTGGGATGGGGTGACTGGGAGGGTATCAGACACTTCTCTGAGGTGACTGGGATGGGGTGACTGGGAGGTTATCAGACACTTCTCTGAGGTGACTGGGATGGGGTGACTGGGATGGGGTGACTGGGATGGTATCAGACACTTCTCTGAGGTGACTGGGATGGGGTGACTGGAATGGGGTGACTGGGATGGGGTGACTGGGAGGGTATCAGACACTTCTCTGAGGTGTCTGGGATGGGGTGACTGGGATGGGGTGACTGGAATGGGGTGACTGGGATGGGGTGACTGGGATGGGGTGACTGGGATGGGGTGACTGGGATGGGGTGACTGGGATGGGGTGACTGGGATGGTATCAGACACTTCTCTGAGGTGACTGGGATGGGGTGACTGGGATGGGGTGACTGGGAGGGTATCAGACACTTCTCTGAGGTGACTGGTATGGGGTGACTGGGAGGGTAACAGACACTTCTCTGAGGTGACTGGGATGGGGTGACTGGGAGGGTAACAGACACTTCTCTGAGGTGACTGGGATGGGGTGACTGGGATGGGGTGACTGGGAGGGTATCAGACACTTCTCTGAGGTGACTGGGATGGGGTGACTGGGAGGTTATCAGACACTTCTCTGAGGTGACTGGGATGGGGTGACTGGGATGGGGTGACTGGGATGGTATCAGACACTTCTCTGAGGTGACTGGGATGGGGTGACTGGAATGGGGTGACTGGGATGGGGTGACTGGGAGGGTATCAGACACTTCTCTGAGGTGTCTGGGATGGGGTGACTGGGATGGGGTGACTGGAATGGGGTGACTGGGATGGGGTGACTGGGATGGGGTGACTGGGATGGGGTGACTGGGATGGGGTGACTGGGATGGGGTGACTGGGATGGTATCAGACACTTCTCTGAGGTGACTGGGATGGGGTGACTGGGATGGGGTGACTGGGATGGGGTGACTGGGATGGGGTGACTGGGATGGGGTGACTGGGATGGGGTGACTGGGATGGGGTGACTGGAATGGGGTGACTGGGATGGGGTGACTGGGATGGGGTGACTGGGATGGGGTGACTGGGAGGTTATCAGACACTTCTCTGAGGTGACTGGGATGGGGTGACTGGAATGGGGTGACTGGGATGGTAACAGACACTTCTCTGAGGTGACTGGGATGGGGTGACTGGGAGGTTATCAGACACTTCTCTGAGGTGACTGGGATGGGGTGACTGGGAGGTTATCAGACACTTCTCTGAGGTGACTGGGATGGGGTGACTGGGAGGGTATCAGACACTTCTCTGAGGTGACTGGGATGGGGTGACTGGGAGGGTATCAGACACTTGTCTGAGGTGACTGGGATGGGGTGACTGGGATGGGGTGACTGGGATGGTATCAGACACTTCTCTGAGGTGACTGGGATGGGGTGACTGGAATGGGGTGACTGGGATGGGGTGACTGGGAGGGTATCAGACACTTCTCTGAGGTGTCTGGGATGGGGTGACTGGGATGGGGTGACTGGAATGGGGTGACTGGGATGGGGTGACTGGGATGGGGTGACTGGGATGGGGTGACTGGGATGGTATCAGACACTTCTCTGAGGTGACTGGGATGGGGTGACTGGGATGGGGTGACTGGGATGGGGTGACTGGGATGGGGTGACTGGGATGGGGTGACTGGGATGGGGTGACTGGAATGGGGTGACTGGGATGGGGTGACTGGGATGGGGTGACTGGGATGGGGTGACTGGGAGGTTATCAGACACTTCTCTGAGGTGACTGGGATGGGGTGACTGGAATGGGGTGACTGGGATGGTAACAGACACTTCTCTGAGGTGACTGGGATTGGGTGACTGGGATGGGGTGACTGGGAGGTTATCAGACACTTCTCTGAGGTGACTGGGATGGGGTGACTGGGAGGTTATCAGACACTTCTCTGAGGTGACTGGGATGGGGTGACTGGGAGGTTATCAGACACTTCTCTGAGGTGACTGGGATGGGGTGACTGGGAGGGTATCAGACACTTCTCTGAGGTGACTGGGATGGGGTGACTGGGAGGGTATCAGACACTTCTCTGAGGTGACTGGGATGGGGTGACTGGGAGGTTATCAGACACTTCTCTGAGGTGACTGGGATGGGGTGACTGGGAGGTTATCAGACACTTCTCTGAGGTGACTGGGATGGGGTGACTGGGAGGTTATCAGACACTTCTCTGAGGTGACTGGGATGGGGTGACTGGGAGGGTATCAGACACTTCTCTGAGGTGACTGGGATGGGGTGACTGGGAGGGTATCAGACACTTGTCTGAGGTGACTGGGATGGGGTGACTGGGATGGGGTGACTGGGATGGTATCAGACACTTCTCTGAGGTGACTGGGATGGGGTGACTGGAATGGGGTGACTGGGATGGGGTGACTGGGAGGGTATCAGACACTTCTCTGAGGTGTCTGGGATGGGGTGACTGGGATGGGGTGACTGGAATGGGGTGACTGGGATGGGGTGACTGGGATGGGGTGACTGGGATGGGGTGACTGGGATGGTATCAGACACTTCTCTGAGGTGACTGGGATGGGGTGACTGGGATGGGGTGACTGGGATGGGGTGACTGGGATGGGGTGACTGGGATGGGGTGACTGGAATGGGGTGACTGGGATGGGGTGACTGGGATGGGGTGACTGGGATGGGGTGACTGGGAGGTTATCAGACACTTCTCTGAGGTGACTGGGATGGGGTGACTGGAATGGGGTGACTGGGATGGTAACAGACACTTCTCTGAGGTGACTGGGATTGGGTGACTGGGATGGGGTGACTGGGAGGTTATCAGACACTTCTCTGAGGTGACTGGGATGGGGTGACTGGGAGGTTATCAGACACTTCTCTGAGGTGACTGGGATGGGGTGACTGGGAGGTTATCAGACACTTCTCTGAGGTGACTGGGATGGGGTGACTGGGAGGGTATCAGACACTTCTCTGAGGTGACTGGGATGGGGTGACTGGGAGGGTATCAGACACTTCTCTGAGGTGACTGGGATGGGGTGACTGGGAGGTTATCAGACACTTCTCTGAGGTGTCTGGGATGGGGTGACTGGGAGGGTATCAGACACTTCTCAGAGGTGACTGGGGTGGGGTGACTGGGATGGGGTGACTGGGAGGGTATCAGACACTTCTCTGAGGTGACTGGGATGGGGTGACTGGGATGGGGTGACTGTGAGGGTATCAGACACTTCTCTGAGGTGTCTGGGATGG
Source organism: Oncorhynchus mykiss (assembly GCF_057628025.1). Taxonomy (NCBI): domain Eukaryota; kingdom Metazoa; phylum Chordata; class Actinopteri; order Salmoniformes; family Salmonidae; genus Oncorhynchus; species Oncorhynchus mykiss. Next base: position 72,650,490 of record NC_143040.1, read on the forward strand.
GGTGACTGGGATGGGGTGACTGGGAGGGTATCAGACACTTCTCTGAGGTGACTGGGATGGGGTGACTGGGTGGGTAACAGACACTTCTCTGAGGTGACTGGGATGGGGTGACTGGGATGGGGTGACTGGGAGGGTATCAGACACTTCTCTGAGGTGACTGGGATGGGGTGACTGGGATGGGGTGACTGGGATGGGGTGACTGGGAGGGTAACAGACACTTCTCTGAGGTGACTGGGATGGGGTGACTGGGATGGGGTGACTGGGAGGGTATCAGACACTTCTCTGAGGTGACTGGGATGGGGTGACTGGGATGGGGTGACTGGGATGGGGTGACTGGGATGGGGTGACTGGGAGGGTAACAGACACTTCTCTGAGGTGACTGGGATGGGGTGACTGGGATGGGGTGACTGGGATGGGGTGACTGGGAGGGTATCAGACACTTCTCTGAGGTTTGCGTGGGGCCTCCACTCACCCCTCATCTAGGTGGACCAACTCCCCCCAAGTAGACCCCCACCAACCACTATACTTTAATTTAGTTCATAAGGTAACACAAACCGACCACAGTACTTAAGTGTCAGTCTTAATTCATTGTATGTACAGTGCCTTCGGAAAGTATTCAGACTCCTTGACTTTATCCACATTTTGTTACGTTACATCTTTATTCTAAAATGGATTACATGTATTTTTCCCCTCATCAATGAGAAAACAGGTTTTTCAAAATTTTAGCATATTTATTAAAAAATAAAAACAGAAGTACCTTATTTACATAAGTATTCAGACCCTTTGCTATGAGACTTGAAATTAAGCTCAGGTGCATCCTGTTTCCATTGATCATCCTTGAGATGTTTCTACAACTTGATTGGTGTCCACCTGTGGTCAATTATTTTGATTGGACATGATTTGGAAAGGCACACAACTGTCTATATAAAGGTCCCACAGTTGACAGTGCATGTCAGAGCAAAAACCAAGCCATGAGGTTGAAGGAATTATCTGTAGCTCTACGAGATCTGGGGAAGGGTACCAAAACATTTCTGTAGCATTGAAGGACCGCAAGAACACAGTGGCCTCCATCATTCTTAAATGGTGGAGAAGGGCCTTGGTGGAGAAGGGCCTTGGTCAGGGAGGTTACCAAGAACCCAATGGTCACTCTGACAGAGCTCCAGAGTTCCTCTGTGGAGATGGGAGAACCTTCCAGACGGACAACCATCATCTGCAGCACTCTACCAATCACACCTTTCTGGTAGTGGCCAGACGGAAGCCACTCCTCAGTAAAAGGCACATGACAGCCTACTTGGAGTTTGCAAAAGGCACCTAAAGGACTCTCGTACAATGAGAAAATAGATTCTCTGTTCTGATAAAACCAAGATTGAACTCTTTGGCCTGAATGCCAAGCGTCACGTCTGGAGGAAACCTGGCACCATCCCTACGGTGAAGCATGGTGGAGGCAGCATCATGCTGTGGGGAGGTTTTTCAGCTGCAGGGACTGGGAGATTAGCTAGGAACGAGGGAAAGATTAACGGAGCAAAGTACAGAGAGATCCTTAATCAAAACCTGCTCCAGAGCTCTCAGGACCTCAGACTGGGGCAATGGTTCACATTCTAACAGGACAACAATCCTAAGCACACAGCCAAGACAACGCAGGAGTGGCTTCTGGACAAGTCCCTGAATGTCCTTGAGCAAGGCTCTCTAGAAGGTGGTGCGGTCTGCACAACGCACCACCGGGGGCAAACTAACCTGTCCTCAATGACACCTACACCACCCGATGTCACAAGAAGGCCAAAAAGATCATCAAGGACAACAACCACCTGAACTGCCTGTTCACCCCGCTATCATCCAGAAGGTGAGGTCAATACAGGTGCATCAAAGCTGAGACCAAGAGACTGAAGAACAGCTTCTATCTCAAGGCCATCAGACTGTTAAACAGCCATCACTAACTCAGAGGCTGCTGCCTACATTGAGACCCAATCACTGGACACTTTAATAAATGGATCACTAGTCACTTTAAACCAATGCCATTTTAATAATGTTTACATATCTTACATTACTCATCTCATATGTATATACTGCATTTTATACCATCTACTGCATCTTGCCTATGCCGCTCGGCCATCGCTCATCCATATACTGACATGTACAGTGCCTTGCGAAAGTATTCGGGCCCCTTGAACTTTGCGACCTTTTGCCACATTTCAGGCTTCAAACATAAAGATATAAAACTGTATTTTTTTTGTGAAGAATCAACAACAAGTGGGACACAATCATGAAGTGGAACGACATTTATTGGATATTTCAAACTTTTTTAACAAAAACTGAAAAATTGGGCGTGCAAAATTATTCTGTACATATTCTCATTCACCTCTTTAGATTTGTGTGTATTAGGTAGTTGTTAGGGAATTGTTAGATTACTTGTTAGACATCGCTGTGCAGCGATGCTCCCCATCCAACCTGACAGAGCTTGAGAGGATCTGCAGAGAAGAATGGGAGGAACTCCCCAAATACAGGTGAGCCAAGCCTGTAGCCTCACTGCCAAAGGTGGTTCAACAAGGTATTGAGTAAAGGGCCTGAATACTTATGTAAATGTGATATTTCTGTTTTTTAATCTTTTATAAATTTGCTAACATTTCTAAAAACCTGTTTTTGATTTGTCATTATGGGGTATTATGTTTAGATTGATGAGAAAACATTTTTTTTGATCAATTTTAGATTAAGGCTGTAAAGTAACAAGAAATTGAAGGGGTCTGAATACTTGCTGAATGCACCCAATGGGCTGGGCGATTCTCATCTCATCAGTCTTCGTCGAAAAACGTATACTAAAAACTTCGAAGTCAATCAATCTGCCATCATTAACAAAATGGAAAAAACCAAATCATTATTTATTTTATATATTGAAATTCCACAAATTAACTTTTAACAAGGCAGACCTGTTAATTTCAATAAATTCCAGGTGACTATCTCATGAAGCTGGTTGAGAGAATTCCAAGAGTGTCCAAAGCTGTCATCAAGGCAAAGGGTGGCTACTTTGAAGAATCTGAAATATAAAATATATTTTGATTTGTGTAACACTTTTTTGGTTACTACATGATTCCATATGTGTTGTTTCATAGTTTTGATGTCTTCACTATTATTCTACAATGTAGAAAATAGTAAAAATAAAGAAAAACCCTTGAATGAGTGTCCAAACTTTTGACTGGTACTGTAAATACTGTAACGAGTGTTCCTAATGTTTCGCTCGGTGTTCAACTTGCATGATTTTAGACTGTTGTGAACGCAACTCCCCTTATTTGTGGAAAAATAAGATTTGACTCAGATGAATTCATAAAAATGTCTAAAAACCCGTTTTCCCGTTGTCATTATGGGGTATTGTGTGTAGATGGGTAAATGTGTTTATATTGTAACAACAAAATGACACGGAATACTTTCTGAAGGCGATGTATATCTGTTCAGCCTGAGCGTCGGTAGGTCTGAGATCATGATGCACTGCAGCGCTGCAGAGTGTCACGGAAACTTCCTGTCTGTGTGGGCAGGAAAGCAGGAAGCGGTGCGTTTCTCAGAAATCGGGCGTGATACAGACATAAACATCACAATATACTCCCTCGATGGAAAGAAACAGTTGAAATCAAAATTGTAGAGAGTTTCAGCTCCAAAGAGACAGAATCTATCTACCATGTCTTGACCTTAGTTCCTTTTTTATGGCTCTGTTTAAGTTTGGTCAGTGAGTTGGGGTGGGCATTCTATGTTGTGTGTTCTAGGTTTTGTATTTCTATGTGTTTGGCCTGGTACGGTTCCCAGTCAGAGGCAGCTGTCGATCGTTGTCTCTGATTGAGAACCATACTTAGGCCGCCTGTTTTCCCACTATGGGTTGTGGGTAGTTAGGCAGCCTGTTTTCCCACTATGGGTTGTGGGTTGTTAGGCAGCCTGTTTTCCCACTATGGGTTGTGGGTAGTTAGGCAGCCTGTTTTCCCACTATGGGTTGTGGGTAGTTAGGCAGCCTGTTTTCCCTCTATGGGTTGTGGGTAGTTAGGCAGCCTGTTTTCCCACTATGGGTTGTGGGTAGTTAGGCAGCCTGTTTTCCCACTATGGGTTGTGGGTAGTTAGGCAGCCTGTTTTCCCTCTATGGGTTGTGGGTAGTTAGGCAGCCTGTTTTCCCTCTATGGGTTGTGGGTAGTTAGGCAGCCTGTTTTCCCTCTATGGGTTGTGGGTAGTTAGGCAGCCTGTTTTCCCACTATGGGTTGTGGGTAGTTAGGCAGCCTGTTTTCCCACTATGGGTTGTGGGTTGTTAGGCAGCCTGTTTTTCCACTATGGGTTGTGGGTAGTTAGGCAGCCTGTTTTCCCACTATGGGTTGTGGGTAGTTAGGCAGCCTGTTTTCCCACTATGGGTTGTGGGTAGTTAGGCAGCCTGTTTTCCCACTATGGGTTGTGGGTAGTTAGGCAGCCTGTTTTCCCACTATGGGTTGTGGGTAGTTAGGCAGCCTGTTTTCCCACTATGGGTTGTGGGTAGTTAGGCAGCCTGTTTTCCCACTATGGGTTGTGGGTAGTTAGGCAGCCTGTTTTCCCACTATGGGTTGTGGGTAGTTAGGCAGCCTGTTTTCCCACTATGGGTTGTGGGTAGTTAGGCAGCCTGTTTTCCCACTATGGGTTGTGGGTAGTTAGGCAGCCTGTTTTCCCACTATGGGTTGTGGGTAGTTAGGCAGCCTGTTTTCCCACTATGGGTTGTGGGTAGTTAGGCAGCCTGTTTTCCCACTATGGGTTGTGGGTAGTTAGGCAGCCTGTTTCCCCACTATGGGTTGTGGGTAGTTAGGCAGCCTGTTTTCCCACTATGGGTTGTGGGTAGTTAGGCAGCCTGTTTTCCCACTATGGGTTGTGGGTAGTTAGGCAGCCTGTTTTCCCACTATGGGTTGTGGGTAGTTAGGCAGCCTGTTTTCCCACTATGGGTTGTGGGTAGTTAGGCAGCCTGTTTTCCCACTATGGGTTGTGGGTAGTTAGGCAGCCTGTTTTCCCACTATGGGTTGTGGGTTGTTGTTGTCTCTGATTGAGAACCATACTTAGGCAGCCTGTTTTCCCACTATGGGTTGTGGGTAGTTAGGCAGCCTGTTTTCCCACTATGGGTTGTGGGTAGTTAGGCAGCCTGTTTTCCCACTATGGGTTGTGGGTTGTTGTTGTCTCTGATTGAGAACCATACTTAGGCAGCCTGTTTTCCCACTATGGGTTGTGGGTAGTTAGGCAGCCTGTTTTCCCACTATGGGTTGTGGGTAGTTAGGCAGCCTGTTTCCCCACTATGGGTTGTGGGTAGTTAGGCAGCCTGTTTTCCCACTATGGGTTGTGGGTTGTTGTTTTCTGTGTTTTCACCTTACAGGACTGTTTTGTTTTAGTTTCACTCTCTTTGTTATTTTGTTTAGTGTTTCTGTTCTAATAAATATTACATGAACATTTACCACGCTGCGCATTGGTCCGATCCATCCTATTCCTCATCAGAAGAGAACCGTTACATCAGGTGAAGTGAAATATTTACCATGTCTTGACCTTATTTCAGGTGTTATTTCCGGTATCTGGGTAATGTCACAAACAGTGTATCGTGTTCAGTCATCACCCACATGCTGGGAGGGACTGGAAACAGGACTACATGCCAGTATGTGTTTTAAAGAGCCTGATAATGACTGGGTATTGAGTCATGAAATGAGCTCTTTGAGGGAAGTCAGTCGTAATGAATCATTCAAAGGTGTCAACATGACCAACTTCTCTTAGGTGGAAATAAGTGTCAGTCAAATAGTCACATTTACAACTTTATTATTGAGTAACAAGTGAGTATATAGTAACAAGTAATATAGTAACAAGTGAGTATATAGTAACGAGTGGGTATATAGTAACAAGTGGGTATATAGAAACGAGTGAGTAATATGGTAACAAGTGAGTATATAGTAACAAGTGGGTATATAGTAACAAGTGAGTATATAGTAACAAGTGAGTAATATAGTAACAAGTGGGTATATAGTAACAAGTGGGTATATAGTAACAAGTGAGTATATAGTAACAAGTGAGTAATATAGTAACAAGTGAGTATATAGTAACAAGTGAGTATATAGTAACAAGTGAGTATATAGTAACAAGTGAGTAATATAGTAACACGTGAGTATATAGTAACAAGTGAGTATATAGTAACAAGTGAGTAATATAGTAACAAGTGGGTATATAGTAACAAGTGAGTATATAGTAACAAGTGAGTAATATAGTAACAAGTGAGTATATAGTAACAAGTGAGTATATAGTAACAAGTGAGTATATAGTAACAAGTGAGTAATATAGTAACAAGTGAGTAATATAGTAACAAGTGAGTATATAGTAACACGTGAGTAATATAGTAACAAGTGAGTATATAGTAACAAGTGAGTAATATAGTAACAAGTGAGTATATAGTAACAAGTGAGTATATAGTAACAAGTGAGTATATAGTAACAAGTGAGTATATAGTAACAAGTGAGTATATAGTAACACGTGAGTAATATAGTAACAAGTGAGTATATAGTAACACGTGAGTAATATAGTAACAAGTGAGTATATAGTAACAAGTGAGTATATAGTAACAAGTGAGTATATAGTAACAAGTGAGTATATAGTAACAAGTGAGTATATAGTAACACGTGAGTAATATAGTAACAAGTGAGTATATAGTAACAAGTGAGTATATAGTAACAAGTGAGTATATAGTAACAAGTGAGTATATAGTAACAAGTGAGTATATAGTAACAAGTGAGTAATATAGTAACAAGTGAGTATATAGTAACAAGTGAGTAATATAGTAACAAGTGAGTATATAGTAACAAGTGAGTATATAGTAACAAGTGAGTATATAGTAACAAGTGAGTAATATAGTAACAAGTGAGTATATAGTAACAAGTGAGTATATAGTAACAAGTGAGTATATAATAACAAGTGAGTATATAGTAACAAGTGAGTAATATAGTAACAAGTGAGTAATATAGTAACAAGTGAGTATATAGTAACAAGTGAGTACATAGTAACAAGTGAGTATATAGTAACAAGTGAGTATATAGTAACAAGTGAGTATATAGTAACAAGTGAGTAATATAGTAACAAGTGAGTAATATAGTAACAAGTGAGTAATATAGTAACAAGTGAGTATATAGTAACAAGTGAGTATATAGTAACAAGTGAGTATATAGTAACAAGTGAGTATATAGTAACAAGTGAGTATATAGTAACAAGTGAGTATATAGTAACAAGTGAGTATATAGTAACAAGTGAGTATATAGTAACAAGTGAGTATATAGTAACAAGTGAGTATATAGTAACAAGTGAGTATATAGTAACAAGTGAGTATATAATAACAAGTGAGTATATAGTAACAAGTGAGTAATATAGTAACAAGTGAGTAATATAGTAACAAGTGAGTATATAGTAACAAGTGAGTACATAGTAACAAGTGAGTATATAGTAACAAGTGAGTATATAGTAACAAGTGAGTATATAGTAACAAGTGAGTAATATAGTAACAAGTGAGTAATATAGTAACAAGTGAGTAATATAGTAACAAGTGAGTATATAGTAACAAGTGAGTATATAGTAACAAGTGAGTATATAGTAACAAGTGAGTATATAGTAACAAGTGAGTATATAGTAACAAGTGAGTATATAGTAACAAGTGAGTATATAGTAACAAGTGAGTATATAGTAACAAGTGAGTATATAGTAACAAGTGAGTATATAGTAACAAGTGAGTATATAGTAACAAGTGATGATGAAAATGAACCAAATGTATTTTAGGAAGCCCTTCTCTACTAGAGCAGATGTCTCAACGTGTTGAAGGAAAACCTTAGCTGACAACTCAGACTGATAAAATGACACTTGAACAGACTAATTATATATATATTTTATTGAACCTTTATTTAACTGGGCAAGTCAGTTAAAAACCAAATTGTTCTTTATAATGTCGTCCTACCGGGGCCAAACCCGGACGCCTCTATTTGCACATTATTGAATGTGTTGTTCATCAGGAAAACATTGAAATTGGAAAGCAACATGTATTTATACTGTACACACTATGACGTAATTCCTGCAACAAAAATAATACAAACATTAAAATAAATGTTGGTTTTGTAAGTTAATGTTATATTTTTTTGTCACACTTCCTGAATTAACTCACATACACTGAGTGAACAAAACATTATGAACACCTGCTCTTTCCATGACATAAATTGGCCAGGTGAATCCAGGTGAAAGCTATGATCCCACTTGTTAAATCCACTTCCACTTGAAGGGGAGGAGACAGGTTAAATTGTTATGCCTTGAGGATTGTTATGCCTTGAGACAATAGAGACATGGATTGTGTATGTGTGTCCTTCAGAGGGTGAATGGGTAAGACGAAATATTTAAGTGCCTTTGAACGGGGGTAGGGTAGTAGGTGCTAGGCACACTGGTTCTGTCAAGAACTGCAACGCTGCTGGGTTTTTCACACTCAACAGTTTCCCGTGTTTATCAAGAATGGTTCACCACCCAAAGGACATCCAGACAACTTGACACAACTGTGGGAAGCATTGGAGTCAACATGGACCTGCATCCCTGTGGAACGCTTTCAACACCTTGTAGAGTCAACATGGACCAGCATCCCTGTGGAACGCTTTAGACACCTTGTAGAGTCAACATGGACCAGCATCCCTGTGGAACGCTTTAGACACCTTGTAGAGTCAACATGGACCAGCATCCCTGTGGAACACTTTCAACACCTTGTAGAGTCAACATGGGCCAGCATCCCTGTGGAACGCTTTCAACACCTTGTAGAGTCAACATGGGCCAGCATCCCTGTGGAACGCTTTCAACACCTTGTAGAGTCAACATGGACCAGCATCCCTGTGGAACGCTTTCAACACCTTGTAGAGTCAACATGGACCAGCATCCCTGTGGAACGCTTTAGACACCTTGTAGAGTCAACATGGACCAGCATCCCTGTGGAACGCTTTCAACACCTTGTAGAGTCAACATGGACCAGCATCCCTGTGGAACGCTTTCAACACCTTGTAGAGTCAACATGGGCCAGCATCCCTGTGGAACGCTTTCAACACCTTGTAGAGTCAACATGGGCCAGCATCCCTGTGGAACGCTTTCAACACCTTGTAGAGTCAACATGGACCAGCATCCCTGTGGAACGCTTTCAACACCTTGTAGAGTCAACATGGACCAGCATCCCTGTGGAACGCTTTAGACACCTTGTAGAGTCAACATGGACCAGCATCCCTGTGGAACGCTTTCAACACCTTGTAGAGTCAACATGAACCAGCATCCCTGTGGAACGCTTTCAACACCTTGTAGAGTCAACATGGACCAGCATCCCTGTGGAACGCTTTCAACACCTTGTAGAGTCAACATGGACCAGCATCCCTGTGGAACGCTTTAGACACCTTGTAGAGTCAACATGGACCAGCATCCCTGTGGAACGGTTTAGACACCTTGTAGAGTCAACATGGACCAGCATCCCTGTGGAACGCCTGACACCTTGTAGAGTCAACATGGACCAGCATCCCTGTGGAACGCTTTCAACACCTTGTAGAGTCAACATGGACCAGCATCCCTGTGGAACGCTTTCAACACCTTGTAGAGTCCATGCCCCGACAAATTCAAGGGGGAGGATGAGGAAGGTGTTCTTAATGTTTTGTACACTCAGTGAATACATGAATAATGATTCTGTTTATTGGGGACGATAAAATACATCCTCACATTGTATAGTAAGTGACAGATAATAGACAGCACACTGTACGTTGTAATCACATGACAGAAATGGGTTTGTTCTTCGTCCCAAATGGCATCCTATTCTACTACTTTATAGTGCACTACTTTATAGTGCTCTACTTTTCACCAGAGCCTTATGCCACACATGACGCCCTCCAGTCCACCGAGCTCAGCTTCCACGGGTGGCCTGGTCTCGGTCAGGGATCAATTACATCTGTTTATCTGAGGAGCGCTGTATGGAAACACAGAGATACGGGATAAAGACAGTATGGTGTCTGTATGGGAGCACAGAGATACAGGATAAAGACTGTATGGTGTCTGTATGGGAAACACAGAGATACGGGATAAAGACAGTATGGTGTCTGTATGGAAACACAGAGATACAGGATAAAGACAGTATGGTGTCTGTATGGTGTCTGTATGGGAACACAGAGATACAGGATAAAGACAGTATGGTGTCTGTATGGGAACACAGAGATACGGGATAAAGACAGTATGGTGTCTGTATGGAAACACAGAGATACGGGATAAAGACAGTATGGTGTCTGTATGGAAACACAGAGATATAGGATAAAGACAGTATGGTGTCTGTATGGGGAACACAGAGATACAGGATAAAGACTGTATGGTGTCTGTATGGGAACACAGAGATACAGGATAAAGACAGTATGGTGTCTGTATGGTGTCTGTATGGAAACACAGAGATACAGGATAAAGACAGTATGGTGTCTGTATGGTGTCTGTATGGGAACACAGAGATACAGGATAAAGACAGTATGGTGTCTGTATGGAAACACAGAGATACAGGATAAAGACAGTATGGTGTCTGTATGGTGTCTGTATGGGAACACAGAGATACAGGATAAAGACAGTATGGTGTCTGTATGGTGTCTGTATGGGAACACAGAGATACGGGATAAAGACAGTATGGTGTCTGTATGGAAACACAGAAATACAGGATAAAGACAGTATGGTGTCTGTATGGGAGCACAGAGATACAGGATAAAGACAGTATGGTGTCTGTATGGGAGCACAGAGATACAGGATAAAGACTGTATGGTGTCTGTATGGGAACACAGAGATACAGGATAAAGACAGTATGGTGTCTGTATGGTGTCTGTATGGAAACACAGAAATACAGGATAAAGACAGTATGGTGTCTGTATGGAAACACAGAGATACAGGATAAAGACAGTATGGTGTCTGTATGGTGTCTGTATGGGAACACAGAGATACAGGATAAAGACAGTATGGTGTCTGTATGGAAACACAGAGATACAGGATAAAGACAGTATGGTGTCTGTATGGGGAACACAGAGATACAGGATAAAGACAGTATGGTGTCTGTATGGAAACACAGAGATATAGGATAAAGACAGTATGGTGTCTGTATGGGAAACACAGAGATACAGGATAAAGACAGTATGGTGTCTGTATGGGGAACACAGAGATACAGGATAAAGACAGTATGGTGTCTGTATAGGAACACAGAGATACAGGATAAAGACAGTATGGTGTCTGTATGGGAAACACAGAGATACAGGATAAAGACAGTATGGTGTCTGTATGGTGTCTGTATGGGAAACACAGAGATACAGAATAAAGACAGTATGGTGTCTGTATGGGAAACACAGAGATACAGGATAAAGACAGCATGGTGTCTGTATGGGAAACACAGAGATACAGGATAAAGACAGTATGGTGTCTGTATGGGAACACAGAGATACAGGATAAAGACAGTATGGTGTCTGTATGGGAAACACAGAGATACAGGATAAAGACAGTATGGTGTCTGTATGGGAACACAGAGATACAGGATAAAGACAGTATTGTGTCTGTATGGTGTCTGTATGGGAAACACAGAGATACAGGATAAAGACAGTATGGTGTCTGTTTGGGAAACACAGAGATACAGGATAAAGACAGTATGGTGTCTGTATGGGAAACACAGAGATACAGGATAAAGACAGTATGGTGCCTGTATGGAAAACACAGAGATACAGGATAAAGACAGTATGGTGTCTGTATGGGGAACACAGAGATACAGGATAAAGACAGTATGGTGTCTGTATGGGGAACACAGACATACAGGATAAAGACAGTATGGTGTCTGTATGGTGTCTGTATGGGAACACAGAGATACAGGATAAAGACAGTATGGTGTCTGTATGGGTACACAGAGATACAGGATAAAGACAGTATGGTGTCTGTATGGGAAACAGAGATACAGGATACCTTTATTAGCACAAAGCTAGCCTGGTCCCAGATCTGTTTGCGCTTTCCTGTCAACTCCTACTGTATGTCGTTGTCATGCCGACCATAAGAGTTGGCAAGACAGCACAAACAGATCTGGGACCAGGCTAGCTGGCACAAGACATAGATTGAAGAAGAGAGAGAAGGCTGTGCGATGTCCCTCATCATAGTAGCAGTGAACTCACCTGAAACTTCCAAATCAGAGCCATGACGACCAGGCCGTAGAAGGTACTCTTAGCGATGAAGATGCTGTAGGCCAGCTTGGCAGTCTGGGTGCTCTTCACGTAGTACTCTACAAGGACAATAAGACATTGAAATGACCTTGACTAAGATGCTGTCGGGTTAATATTTGTTTCCGCAGATTAGGCATGACTAAAATATGATAGTATTGTAAACAGTATTATGTAAACTATAGGTTATATGTATCTTCCATGTATTTGGCATGAACAATAAGTAGTTCAGTATAGAATGGGCACATTTACCTGTCGTCATCCCTCCATCAGCACCTTGACATGGAAGAAACAAAGCAGTGTTTGACATGACACAGGCTAATGTACATCCTAGTTCTACATAACGATGTAGAGAAGCTCACTAGTTTACTTACGATTTTACTAGAGAATGACAAAAAAAAAAGAGAAGCATACTATTGTCGTTCAATGAAACCTGTTTCTTCTCATGAACAAGGACAGTGTTTTAGTTCATAATTATTTGACCATACCTTCTTCTCCGTTCATGTGATCTGCAACATACACGTCATCGGTCCCATTGAAGAAGCGGACGGTGCAGGTGAATCTGTTAGAGGCCGTGTTCCATGTCTTGGCTGGGACTCTCAGTCTGCTGGTGATACTGTAGCGTCTGTTTTCATCCCTCAAGGCAGTGTTGTCGGTCCCCACTCCATCGGTGATGTTGGCGCCTCCATTTAACTGCCAGAACACAGTGACGTGGTCGGGGTAGAAGTCGGTGGCCACACACACCAACGTCTTCTTCTTCTTCTTGTTTCTATCTTCACACTCCTTAGTGGAGGGTGGAAGGACTTTGACTTTGGGTGGAGTGACAGGGATGTCTGGCTCTGCAGGGAGGAAATAGAAGAAGCTTTAACCTTTAACAGTCAATCAATGGCTCTGTTTGTTGTCGACTCAGACCTGAACCTGAGTGCTTTAAAAGAGACCAGACAGAAATGACACCTATAAACCGGTCCTGTCTATCTCCTTCTATAAACCGGTCCTGTCTATCTCCTTCTATAAACCAGTCCTGTCTATCTCCTTCTATAAACCGGTCCTGTCTATCTCCTTCTATAAACCGGTCCTGTCTATCTCCTTCTATAAACCGGTCCTGTCTATCTCCTTCTATAAACCAGTCCTGTCTATCTCCTTCTATAAACCGGTCCTGTCTATCTCCTTCTATAAACCGGTCCTGTCTTTCTCCTTCTATAAACCGGTCCTGTCTATCTCCTTCTATAAACCGGTCCAGTAACATCAAGGCAACATGAACCACCAAATGCTGTGTCCCGACAAGCCCATAATAACACAACATTTCATTCAGCATCTCAGAGTGAACCTCTTTGCAACCCAGCTGCCAAAGTCATTGTCAAGACCGTCGAACATGAAAGCTATAATATACGATTATTACAGTATTTTTACAGTATTATTACAGTTTTTTTTACAGTATTTTTACAGTATTTTTACAGCGTCCTTACCCAGAACTGTTAGCATGGTTCCCTCTCCAAAGTAGGCAGGATAAGCACCAGAGCACACCACATACTCACAGACAGAAAACCAGGCTGACGCAAGCTAGCAAGTACTGTAGTTGCTGTAGTTTGTCTTTACCAAAGGGGGTTAATACTGTAGTTACTGTAGTTTGTCTTTACCAAAGGGGGTTAATACTGTAGTTGCTGTAGTTTGTCTTTACCAAAGGGGTTAGTACTGTATTTCTAAGCATGTTTATGTCGACAGAGCTTAACTCTCTTTCTCCGTTAGCTCTATTCACAGGACTAAAACAAACCCCTCCTGAATATTTGCATGTTCAACTAATATACCAAATCAATCAACTAGAATTCAACCCATTATTAAAAATTATTTCAATATTGTGTATAAATAACTCTGCCTTCTCCGTGTTCCACAGAGAGATACCATGCTCTACTTTACAGGCTCTGTAGTATGACCCAGTTCTGACCCGGTTCTACTACTTTCCTTGGTCTGAACTATTAAAAGGGTTTCTTCCAACTGATCCAACACCGTGTAGATGAATTCAAACTAACGTCTGGGAGGATTTTCAACATTGTTTTCTACGTATCTATTTCTCTTCATCTGTGGTTTACACACGATTAGAAATCATCCAGTCTGTCATTAACAGATACATCAATGTGGGTTGTATCTAGAAGAGTCTATACACATTTAATAATCGGGTTTCTCACCCAGAGCTGTGAGTTTTGGTGCCGCCGCTGAAACTCACCGCTCATAACAGAGCTGATAACAACTAGAACCATGAGAGATGTGGACTGGGGTCTGGGCATAGAACCAGACCACTTTATACCTCAATACCATGAGAGATGTAGACTGGGGTCTGGGCATAGAGCCAGACCACTTTATACCTCAATACCATGAGAGATGTAGACTGGGGTCTGGGCATAGAACCAGACCACTTTATACCTCAATACCATGAGAGATGTAGACTGGGGTCTGGGCATAGAGCCAGACCACTTTATACCTCAATACCATGAGAGATGTAGACTGGGGTCTGGGCATAGAACCAGACCACTTTATACCTCAATACCATGAGAGATGTAGACTGGGTCTGGGCATAGAACCAGACCACTTTTTCAATCCTGGGTCTGATACCTTGCTGGGTAAAATGTTAGAGGAAGATAACTGATGTTTTTACTGTGATCCAGTTACATTAAAATAACCTTTTAAAGTGTTACTTTTTTTATATTGCAGAATATTGGACACGTTTTTTCCATGCTAGTACGTAACATTTGGTAGTATATTTTCTGACCTAAAACGGTGAGTTTGGTGCCGGCTCCAAGTCTATGGCTTCCCGAGTACGAGCGCAGAGCGACAAGGCTGTCTCCTAAAGTCTCTAGTTCTGACAAGGACTCTGGACTTTCTCAACCTTTGTTACTCTGTTAGAAGTACATTCAAATACTCTTCACAGTAACTCAGCCACGGGTATAATCTAAATTATAACCAAATACATTATTGTGACTATTTTTCTAATGAAATGTAAGAGGTTTCCATCTCCAACAGTCATTTGGTTAATTGTATTATTTTTTATTTCGGCGTTTTGTCTCACCTAGAACAGTTAACCGGGTCCCTCCGCTGAAGTCAGCCTGGCCGGCACCGTTAGCACAGTAGAGTGGAACCCTGCTCTAATATGGATTTAGTCTCTAGCTGTGCTGTTTTCTAGAACTTTCCATCCTCGATCCCGACCTTTGATAAATCTATTCTCCTAATACCAACCAACACCCTGTTCTCACCAGTTTAGAACACATAGATGAGACAAACATACTATCATCTACTAGGATATCACATCTCTCTTCTCACAATTACGTTGTCTAACTCAAACGACACATAAAGGCAAACATAGTGGTACAGATTACTTACCGAGAACTGTTAATTTGGTGCCTGAACCGAAATGTGCCTCATAGTTGGCACAGTGTACAGGCTTAACATCAAAAAAGCATTGAGTGGAGTAACACTAGTATGAACTCATCTAATGTACTGAATCCACAACCAACTAACTCCTCACATCACTATGCTACTAAACCACACATAGAGACCCATTAGTTCCATCATGGTGAATATTATCTTACCCAGAACAGTCAGTTTGGTTCCTGCTCCAAAGATTGCAGGATTATAGTTGTCACAGTGCGGACATACTGAGCAGTAATGGACCAACTACTACTGCCTTGTTCTATGCTTTTGGCATAAGAAATACTTTAAGAATGCTTGTTTTTAGTCAATTATTCATGTTTTTATGAAGAAAGAAAATAAAAAAATCATACATTTCACGATAAGAAAGTAGGAAGTATTTACCTAAAACAGTGAGTTTGGTTCCATTGCCAAAGAAGGCTGGTTGGTTAGAAGTCACAGCGTTTTCACATCAACCCTTTAGTTCAGATTGACCACTTTAGGAGACTCTTGTTGGCAACGAAACACCTTCAGGGTTACATATGTATATACACATTATGAATCTTTAAGAAGTTAACTTACCTAAAACAGTGAGCTTTGTTCCATTTCCAAAGTAGGGCACACTTCCAGTGTCACATCGCTACTCTCCTATTCCAAAAATACCTCAAATCTCTCTGTCATTCATCCTCTAGGGAAAATGAACAGAGATACAGAGAACAGATACTACCTCAGATCTCTCTGTCATTCATCCTCTAGGGAAAATGAACAGAGATACAGAGAACAGATAATACCTCAGATCTCTCTGTCATTCATCCTCTAGGGAAAATGAACAGAGATACAGAGAACAGATAATACCTCAGATCTCTCTGTCATTCATCCTCTAGGGAAAATGAACAGAGATACAGAGAACAGATACTACGTCAGATCTCTCTGTCATTCACCCTCTAGGGAAAATGAACAGAGATACAGAGAACAGATACTACCTCAGATCTCTCTGTCATTCATCCTCTAGGAAAAATGAACAGAGATACTCAGAGATAAAGAGAACAGATAATACCTCAGATCTCTCTGTCATTCACCCTCTAGGGAAAATTAACAGAGATAAAGAGAACAGATAATACCTCAGATCTCTCTGTCATTCATCCTCTAGGGAAAATGAACAGAGATACAGAGAACAGATAATACCTCAG
This sequence comes from Oncorhynchus mykiss, assembly GCF_057628025.1. NCBI lineage: Eukaryota > Metazoa > Chordata > Actinopteri > Salmoniformes > Salmonidae > Oncorhynchus > Oncorhynchus mykiss. The sequence continues at coordinate 72,667,300 of NC_143040.1, forward strand.
ATCTCTCTGTCATTCATCCTCTAGGGAAAATGAACAGAGATACAGAGAACAGATAATACCTCAGATCTCTCTGTCATTCATCCTCTAGGAAAAATGAACAGAGATACTCAGAGATAAAGAGAACAGATAATACCTCAGATCTCTCTGTCATTCATCCTCTAGGGAAAATGAACAGAGATACAGAGAACAGATACTGCCTCAGATCTCTCTGTCATTCATCCTCTAGGGAAAATGAACAGAGATACAGAGAACAGATACTACCTCAGATCTCTCTGTCATTCATCCTCTAGGAAAAATGAACAGAGATACTCAGAGATAAAGAGAACAGATAATACCTCAGATCTCTCTGTCATTCACCCTCTAGGAAAAATGAACAGAGATAAAGAGAACAGATAATACCTCAGATCTCTCTGTCATTCATCCTCTAGGGAAAATGAACAGAGATACAGAGAACAGATAATACCTCAGATCTCTCTGTCATTCATCCTCTAGGGAAAATGAACAGAGATACAGAGAACAGATAATACCTCAGATCTCTCTGTCATTCATCCTCTAGGGAAAATGAACAGAGATACAGAGAACAGATAATACCTCAGATCTCTCTGTCATTCATCCTCTAGGAAAAATGAACAGAGATACTCAGAGATAAAGAGAACAGATAATACCTCAGATCTCTGTCATTCATCCTCTAGGGAAAATGAACAGAGATACAGAGAACAGATAATACCTCAGATCTCTCTGTCATTCATCCTCTAGGGGAAATGAACAGACAATCCATGGGGACTTTAAAACACCATCACCTAGTTGGTTTAGAATACGTTGTGTTGTCAACCAGGAATCAAACAAACTCCAATATCTAATGAATTTAACTTGATGTTACGAAGAAAATCCTGTTCAGTATTATTGATCTCTTGAGAAGCATCTCTCCAGGCTCCTTAACAGTCTCCTCAATGTGTATGAATTTCCCCCAGACCCATCCTGTATGGAAGTGAATGGGAGGAGGTTTTTGTATGGAAGTGAATGGGAGGAGGTTGTTTTTGTATGGAAGTGAATGGGAGGAGGTTGTTTTTTGTATGGAAGTGAATGGGAGGAGGTTTTTGTACGGCGTCTCTATGTGAATATATCACCGTGGCCCCCTGTCCCCACAGTGTTAAAGCATCACACAAAAACACGAATTCTCTCTCATTCTCTCATCTTTCTCTTCCCTCCTTCCCCCCACCCGGTCTCTCTCTCTATCTCTCTACCCATCTCTCCTTCTCAGTATCTGCCTGTAGCAGCAGGTGTGTTGCTATGGGGGTTCCTGTTCCAAACGGACTCTTTCTATTTCTGTCAACAGCGCTAAGAAAAGCAGAAGGGAGGAAGCAGAAGAGAAGACAGAGGAACAGGAGGGGACAGGTAATGTTTTGTTTCCGTTTCGTCCTATAATGGAGTTGACGCCTCTCTCTAAGTCTCTAAAACGCCCCCCCCCCCCTTCACCCAACAACCCCCCCCCCCTCTTCACCCAACAACCACCCCTTCCCTCTTCACCCAACAACCCCCCCCTCCCCTCTTCACCCAACAACCCCCACCCCCCTCTCCATGCAGTATCATGTGACAGCAACAATCATATTCTTGTGAAATACTTTTATTTTTTATTTTTTATCAACCACACTAGCTAAACTACCCCCCCCCCCCCCCCCCCCAGTCCTAAACTTCCAGAACCATCTACCGTCATAGTAACGTCCAGTTGATCATGTCTCATGTCTGCTGGAGTAACAGTATATTGTTCCATTTTGTTTGTAAAAACAGAAAGATGTAATATCAATCAGGGATTAATATGTATTTAGAGGGAATCTTAAATATGTTTTATTTTTGTTTTAGATCTAAAGTCGTGGAATTTAATCCATGATAGTTTAGACTCCTGGTTTAATTTCTGTGTAATCTGACATTTACCCTCCAGAGGTCAGTGTATAATCTAGGATAGTTTAGACTCCTGGTTTAATTTCTGTGTAATCTGACATTTACCCTCCAGAGGTCAGTGTATAATCTAGGATAGTTTAGACTCCTGGTTTAATTTCTGTGTAATCTGACATTTACCCTCCAGAGGTCAGTGTATAATCTAGGATAGTTTAGACTCCTGGTTTCATTTCTGTGTAATCTGACATTTACCCTCCAGAGGTCAGTGTATAATCTAGGATAGTTTAGACTCCTGTTTTCATTTCTGTGTAATCTGACATTTACCCTCCAGGGGTCAGTGTATAATCTAGGATAGTTTAGACTCCTGGTTTAATTTCTGTGTAATCTGACATTTACCCTCCAGAGGTCAGTGTATAATCTAGGATAGTTTAGACTCCTGGTTTCATTTCTGTGTAATCTGACATTTACCCTCCAGGGGTCAGTGTATAATCTAGGATAGTTTAGACTCCTGGGTTGATTTCTGTGTAATCTGACATTTACCCTCCAGAGGTCAGTGTATAATCTAGGATAGTTTAGACTCCTGTTTTAATTTCTGTGTAATCTGACATTTACCCTCCAGGGGTCAGTGTATAATCTAGGATAGTTTAGACTCCTGGTTTCATTTCTGTGTAATCTGACATTTACCCTCCAGAGGTCAGTGTATAATCTAGGATAGTTTAGACTCCTGGTTTCATTTCTGTGTAATCTGACATTTACCCTCCAGGGGTCAGTGTATAATCTAGGATAGCTTAGACTCCTGGTTTCATTTCTGTGTAATCTGACATTTACCCTCCAGAGGTCAATGGAAGGTCAACTCTGAGAAACGTCTCCCTTTTTAATCAAATAGCTTAATTTGATACAAGGGTAGACCTATATACCAGGGACACCTGGATGACAGTCAGACAGTCAGAGAAACACCCATATCCTGTTTGTTATATCTATCTTTGAAAGTGTAGAACCACTGAGTTGGCCTGCAGGTACGAGGACAACAACTCTAGTATAATGGTTGGCACCTGTACTCTCCTATCTTATAGGATCAGTTATCTGATGCAAAAACAATAACCGTAGGACAGTTGAATGTAAAATACTATCAAATTAGAGATATCAACCAAACTAGCTGAACTACCCCCCCCCCCCCCCAGAGATATCAACCACACTAGCTGAACTACCCCCCCCCAGAGATATCAACCACACTAGTTGAACTACCCCCCCCAGAGATATAAACCACACTAGCTGAACTACCCCCCCACCCCCCAGAGATATCAACCACACTAGCTGAACTACCCCCCCCCCAGAGATATCAACCACACTAGCTGAACTACCCCCCCCAGAGATATCAACCACACTAGCTGAACTACCCCCCCCCCCCAGAGATATCAACCACACTAGATGAACATCCCCCCCCCCCCCCAGAGATATCAACCATACTAGCTGAACTACCCCCCCCCCCCCCAGAGATATCAACCATACTAGCTGAACTACCCCCCCCCCCCGGAGATATCAACCACACTGGCTGATGAACTACCCCCGCAGATATATCAACCACACTAGCTGAACTACCCCCCCCCAGAGATATCAACCCCACTAGCTGAACTACCCCCCCCCAGAGATATCAACCACACTAGCTGAACTACCCCCACCCCCCCAGAGATATCAACCACACTAGCTGAACTACCCCACCCCCCCAGAGATATCAACCACACTAGCTGAACTACCCCCCCCCCCAGAGATATCAACCACACTAGCTGAACTACCCCCCCCCCAGAGATATCAACCACACTAGCTGAACTACCCCCCCCAGAGATATCAACCACACTAGTTGAACTACCCCCCCCCTAGAGATATCAACCACACTTGTTGAACTACCCCCCCCCCAGAGATATCAACCCCACTAGCTGAACTACCCACCCCCAGAGATATCAACCACACTAGCTGACTTACCCCCCCCCCCAGAGATATCAACCACACTAGCTGAACTACCCCCCCCCAGAGATATCAACCCCACTAGCTGAACTACCCCCCACCAGAGATATCAACCACACTAGCTGAACTAACCCCCCCCAGAGATATCAACCACACTAGTTGAACTATCCCCCCCCCCTAGAGATATCAACCACACTAGCTGAACTACCCCCCCCCCCCCAGAGATATCAACCACACTAGCTGAACTACCCCCCCCCAGAGATATCAACCATACTAGCTGAACTACCCCCCCAGAGATATCAACCATACTAGCTGAACTACCCCAACCCCCCCAGAGATATCAACCATACTAGCTGAACTACCCCCCCAGAGATATCAACCATACTAGCTGAACTACCCCCCCCCCAGAGATATCAACCCCACTAGCTGAACTACCCCCCCCCCAGAGATATCAACCCCACTAGCTGAACTACCCCCCCCCAGAGATATCAACCACACTAGCTGAACTAGCCCAACACCCCCAGAGATATCAACCATACTAGCTGAACTACCCCCCCCCCCCAGAGATATCAACCACACTAGCTGAACTACCCCCCCCAGAGATATCAACCATACTAGCTGAACTACCCCCCCCCCCCCCAGAGATATCAACCACACTGGCTGAACTACCCCCCCCCCCCCCCAGAGATATCAACCACACTGGCTGATGAACTACCCCCCCAGAGATATCAACCACACTAGCTGAACTACCCCCCCACAGATATCAACCATACTAGCTGAACTACCCCCCCCCAGAGATATCAACCACACTAGCTGAACTACCCCCCCCCAGAGATATCAACCCCACTAGCTGAACTACCCCCCCAGAGATATCAACCCCACTAGCTGAACTACCCCCCCCAGAGATATCAACCCCACTAGCTGAACTACCCCAACCCCCCCAGAGATATCAACCATACTAGCTGAACTACCCCCCCCCCCCCCAGAGATATCAACCACACTAGCTGAACATCCCCCCCCCCCCAGAGATATCAACCATACTAGCTGAACTACCCCCCCCCCCCCCCCAGAGATATCAACCACACTGGCTGAACTACCCCCCCCCCCCCCAGAGATATCAACCACACTGGCTGATGAACTACCCCCCCAGATATATCAACCCCACTAGCTGAACTACCCCCCCCCAGAGATATCAACCACACTAGCTGAACTACCCCCACCCCCCCAGAGATATCAACCACACTAGCTGAACTACCCCCCCCCCCCAGAGATATCAACCACACTACCTGAACTACCCCCCCCCCCCGAGATTCAACCCCACTAGCTGAACTACCCCCCCCCCCAGAGATATCAACCCCACTAGCTGAACTACCCCCCCAGAGATATCAACCAAACTAGCTGAACTACCCCCTCCAGAGATATCCACCACACTAGCTGAACTACCCCCCCCCAGAGATATCAACCACACTAGCTAAACTACACCCCCCCCAAGAGATATCAACCCCACTAGCTGAACTACCCCCCCCCAGAGATATCAACCCCACTAGCTGAACTACCCCCCCTAGAGATATCAACCACACTTGCTGAACTACCCCCCCCCCCCGAGATATCAACCCCACTAGCTCAACTACCCCCCCCCAGAGATATCAACCAAACTAGCTGAACTACCCCCCCCAGAGATATCAACCACACTAGCTGAACTACCCCCCCCCAGAGATATCAACCACACTAGCTGAACTACCCCCCCCCAGAGATATCAACCACACTAGCTGAACTACCCCCCCCCCCAGAGATATCAACCACACTAGCTGAACTACCCCCCCCCCCCCCAGAGATATCAACCACACTAGCTGAACTACCCCCCCCAGAGATATCAACCCCACTAGCTGAACTACCCCCCCAGAGATATGAAACCCACTAGCTGAACTACCCCCCCCAGAGATATCAACCACACTAGCTGAACTACCCCCCCAGAGATATCAACCACACTAGCTGAACTACCCCCCCCCCCCAGAGATATCAACCACACTAGCTGAACTACCCCCCCTGAGATATCAACCATACTAGCTGAACTACCCCAAACCCGCCAGAGATATCAACCATACTAGCTGAACTACCCCCCCAGAGATATCAACCATACTAGCTGAACTACCCCCCCCCCCAGAGATATCAACCACACTAGCTGAACTACCCCCCCCCCAGAGATATCAACCCCACTAGCTGAACTACCCCCCCAGAGATATCAACCATACTAGCTGAACTACCCCCCCCCCCCCCCAGAGATACCAACCACACTGGCTGAACTACCCCCCCCCCCTCAGAGATATCAACCACACTGGCTGCTGAACTACCCCCCCAGAGATATCAACCACACTAGCTGAACTACCCCCCCCCCTAGAGATATCAACCACACTAGCTGAACTACCCCCCCCAGAGATATCAACCCCAGTAGCTGAACTACCCCCCCCCCCAGAGATATCAACCACACTAGCTGAACTACCCCCACCCCCCCAAGAGATATCAACCACACTAGCTGAACTACCCCCCCCCAGAGATATCAACCACACTACCTGAACTACCCCCCCCCAGAGATATCAACCACACTAGCTGAACTACCCCCCCCCCAGAGATATCAACCCCACTAGCTGAACTACCCCCCCAGAGATATCAACCACACTAGCTGAACTACCCCCTCCAGAGATATCAACCCCACTAGCTGAACTACCCCCCCCCCAGAGATATCAACCACACTAGCTGAACTACCCCCCCCCCCCCCCAGAGATATCAACCACACTAGCTAAACTACACCCCCCCCAAGAGATATCAACCCCACTAGCTGAACTACCCCCCCCAGAGATATCAACCCCACTAGCTGAACTACCCCCCCTAGAGATATCAACCACACTAGCTGAACTACCCCCCCCCCGAGATATCAACCCCACTAGCTGAACTACCCCCCCCCAGAGATATCAACCAAATTAGCTGAACTACCCCCCCCAGAGATATCAACCACACTAGCTGAACTACCCCCCCCCCAGAGATATCAACCACACTAGCTGAACTACCCCCCCAGAGATATCAACCACACTAGCTGAACTACCCCCTCCAGAGATATCCACCACACTAGCTGAACTACCCCCCCCTAGAGATATCAACCACACTAGCTGAACTACCCCCCCTAGAGATATCAACCACACTAGCTGAACTACCCCCCCCCCCGAGATATCAACCCCACTAGCTCAACTACCCCCCCCAGAGATATCAACCAAACTAGCTGAACTACCCCCCCCCAGAGATATCAACCACACTAGCTGAACTACCCCCCCCAGAGATATCAACCACACTAGCTGAACTACCCCCCCCAGAGATATCAACCACACTAGCTGAACTACCCCCCCCCCAGAGATATCAACCACACTAGCTGAACTACCCCCCCCCCCAGAGATATCAACCACACTAGCTGAACTACCCCCCCCAGAGATATCAACCCCACTAGCTGAACTACCCCCCCAGAGATATCAAACCCACTAGCTGAACTACCCCCCCCAGAGATATCAACCACACTAGCTGAACTACCCCCCCTGAGATATCAACCATACTAGCTGAACTACCCCAACCCCCCCAGAGATATCAACCATACTAGCTGAACTACCCCCCCAGAGATATCAACCATACTAGCTGAACTACCCCCCCCCCCCAGAGATATCAACAACACTAGCTGAACTACCCCCCCCCCCCAGAGATATCAACCCCACTAGCTGAACTACCCCCCCCCAGAGATATCAACCCCACTAGCTGAACTACCCCCCCCAGAGATATCAACCACACTAGCTGAACTACCCCAACCCCCCCAGAGATATCAACCATACTAGCTGAACTACCCCCCCCCCCCCAGAGATATCAACCACACTAGCTGAACTACCCCCCCAGAGATATCAACCATACTAGCTGAACTACCCCCCCCCCCCCAGAGATACCAACCACACTGGCTGAACTACCCCCCCCAGAGATATCAACCACACTGGCTGCTGAACTACCCCCCCAGAGATATCAACCACACTAGCTGAACTACCTCCCCCCCTAGAGATATCAACCACACTAGCTGAACTACCCCCCCAGAGATATCAACCCCAGTAGCTGAACTACCCCCCCCCCCAGAGATATCAACCACACTAGCTGAACTACCCCCACCCCCCCAAGAGATATCAACCACACTAGCTGAACTACCCCCCCCCCCCCAGAGATATCAACCACACTAGCTGAACTACCCCCCCCCCCCAGAGATATCAACCCCACTAGCTGAACTACCCCCCCAGAGATATCAACCACACTAGCTGAACTACCCCCTCCAGAGATATCAACCACACTAGCTGAACTACCCCCACCCCCCCAAGAGATATCAACCACACTAGCTGAACTACCCCCCCCCCCCAGAGATATCAACCACACTAGCTGAACTACCCCCCCCAGAGATATCAACCCCAGTAGCTGAACTACCCCCCCCCCCAGAGATATCAACCACACTAGCTGAACTACCCCCACCCCCCCAAGAGATATCAACCACACTAGCTGAACTACCCCCCCCCCCAGAGATATCAACCACACTACCTGAACTACCCCCCCCCAGAGATATCAACCACACTAGCTGAACTACCCCCCCCCCAGAGATATCAACCCCACTAGCTGAACTACCCCCCCAGAGATATCAACCACACTAGCTGAACTACCCCCTCCAGAGATATCAACCCCACTAGCTGAACTACCCCCCCCCCCCCAGAGATATCAACCACACTAGCTGAACTACCCACCCCCCCAGAGATATCAACCACACTAGCTAAACTACACCCCCCCCAAGAGATATCAACCCCACTAGCTGAACTACCCCCACCCCCCCCAGAGATATCAACCCCACTAGCTGAACTACCCCCCCTAGAGATATCAACCACACTTGCTGAACTACCCCCCCCCCCCGAGATATCAACCCCACTAGCTCAACTACCCCCCCCCAGAGATATCAACCAAACTAGCTGAACTACCCCCCCCAGAGATATCAACCACACTAGCTGAACTACCCCCCCCCAGAGATATCAACCACACTAGCTGAACTACCCCCCCCCAGAGATATCAACCACACTAGCTGAACTACCCCCCCCCCCCCAGAGATATCAACCACACTAGCTGAACTACCCCCCCCCCCAGAGATATCAACCACACTAGCTGAACTACCCCCCCCAGAGATATCAACCCCACTAGCTGAACTACCCCCCCAGAGATATGAAACCCACTAGCTGAACTACCCCCCCCAGAGATATCAACCACACTAGCTGAACTACCCCCCCAGAGATATCAACCACACTAGCTGAACTACCCCCCCCCCCCAGAGATATCAACCACACTAGCTGAACTACCCCCCCTGAGATATCAACCATACTAGCTGAACTACCCCAAACCCGCCAGAGATATCAACCATACTAGCTGAACTACCCCCCCAGAGATATCAACCATACTAGCTGAACTACCCCCCCCCCCAGAGATATCAACCACACTAGCTGAACTACCCCCCCCCCAGAGATATCAACCCCACTAGCTGAACTACCCCCCCAGAGATATCAACCATACTAGCTGAACTACCCCCCCCCCCCCCCCCCAGAGATACCAACCACACTGGCTGAACTACCCCCCCCCCCCTCAGAGATATCAACCACACTGGCTGCTGAACTACCCCCCCAGAGATATCAACCACACTAGCTGAACTACCCCCCCCCCTAGAGATATCAACCACACTAGCTGAACTACCCCCCCCAGAGATATCAACCCCAGTAGCTGAACTACCCCCCCCCCCCAGAGATATCAACCACACTAGCTGAACTACCCCCACCCCCCCAAGAGATATCAACCACACTAGCTGAACTACCCCCCCCCAGAGATATCAACCACACTACCTGAACTACCCCCCCCCAGAGATATCAACCACACTAGCTGAACTACCCCCCCCCCAGAGATATCAACCCCACTAGCTGAACTACCCCCCCAGAGATATCAACCACACTAGCTGAACTACCCCCTCCAGAGATATCAACCCCACTAGCTGAACTACCCCCCCCCCAGAGATATCAACCACACTAGCTGAACTACCCCCCCCCCCCCAGAGATATCAACCACACTAGCTAAACTACACCCCCCCCAAGAGATATCAACCCCACTAGCTGAACTACCCCCCCCAGAGATATCAACCCCACTAGCTGAACTACCCCCCCTAGAGATATCAACCACACTAGCTGAACTACCCCCCCCCCCGAGATATCAACCCCACTAGCTGAACTACCCCCCCCCAGAGATATCAACCAAATTAGCTGAACTACCCCCCCCAGAGATATCAACCACACTAGCTGAACTACCCCCCCCCCCAGAGATATCAACCACACTAGCTGAACTACCCCCCCAGAGATATCAACCACACTAGCTGAACTACCCCCTCCAGAGATATCCACCACACTAGCTGAACTACCCCCCCCTAGAGATATCAACCACACTAGCTGAACTACCCCCCCTAGAGATATCAACCACACTAGCTGAACTACCCCCCCCCCCCCGAGATATCAACCCCACTAGCTCAACTACCCCCCCCAGAGATATCAACCAAACTAGCTGAACTACCCCCCCCCAGAGATATCAACCACACTAGCTGAACTACCCCCCCCAGAGATATCAACCACACTAGCTGAACTACCCCCCCCAGAGATATCAACCACACTAGCTGAACTACCCCCCCCCCAGAGATATCAACCACACTAGCTGAACTACCCCCCCCCCCAGAGATATCAACCACACTAGCTGAACTACCCCCCCCAGAGATATCAACCCCACTAGCTGAACTACCCCCCCAGAGATATCAAACCCACTAGCTGAACTACCCCCCCCAGAGATATCAACCACACTAGCTGAACTACCCCCCCTGAGATATCAACCATACTAGCTGAACTACCCCAACCCCCCCAGAGATATCAACCATACTAGCTGAACTACCCCCCCAGAGATATCAACCATACTAGCTGAACTACCCCCCCCCCCCAGAGATATCAACAACACTAGCTGAACTACCCCCCCCCCCCAGAGATATCAACCCCACTAGCTGAACTACCCCCCCCCCAGAGATATCAACCCCACTAGCTGAACTACCCCCCCCAGAGATATCAACCACACTAGCTGAACTACCCCAACCCCCCCAGAGATATCAACCATACTAGCTGAACTACCCCCCCCCCCCCAGAGATATCAACCACACTAGCTGAACTACCCCCCCAGAGATATCAACCATACTAGCTGAACTACCCCCCCCCCCCCAGAGATACCAACCACACTGGCTGAACTACCCCCCCCAGAGATATCAACCACACTGGCTGCTGAACTACCCCCCCAGAGATATCAACCACACTAGCTGAACTACCTCCCCCCCTAGAGATATCAACCACACTAGCTGAACTACCCCCCCCAGAGATATCAACCCCAGTAGCTGAACTACCCCCCCCCCCAGAGATATCAACCACACTAGCTGAACTACCCCCACCCCCCCAAGAGATATCAACCACACTAGCTGAACTACCCCCCCCCCCCCAGAGATATCAACCACACTAGCTGAACTACCCCCCCCCCCCAGAGATATCAACCCCACTAGCTGAACTACCCCCCCAGAGATATCAACCACACTAGCTGAACTACCCCCTCCAGAGATATCAACCACACTAGCTGAACTACCCCCACCCCCCCAAGAGATATCAACCACACTAGCTGAACTACCCCCCCCCCCCAGAGATATCAACCACACTAGCTGAACTACCCCCCCCAGAGATATCAACCCCAGTAGCTGAACTACCCCCCCCCCCAGAGATATCAACCACACTAGCTGAACTACCCCCACCCCCCCAAGAGATATCAACCACACTAGCTGAACTACCCCCCCCCCCAGAGATATCAACCACACTACCTGAACTACCCCCCCCCAGAGATATCAACCACACTAGCTGAACTACCCCCCCCCCAGAGATATCAACCCCACTAGCTGAACTACCCCCCCAGAGATATCAACCACACTAGCTGAACTACCCCCTCCAGAGATATCAACCCCACTAGCTGAACTACCCCCCCCCCCCAGAGATATCAACCACACTAGCTGAACAACCCACCCCCCCAGAGATATCAACCACACTAGCTAAACTACACCCCCCCCAAGAGATATCAACCCCACTAGCTGAACTACCCCCACCCCCCCCAGAGATATCAACCCCACTAGCTGAACTACCCCCCCTAGAGATATCAACCACACTAGCTGAACTACCCCCCCCCCGAGATATCAACCCCACTAGCTGAACTATCCCCCCCAGAGATATCAACCAAACTAGCTGAACTACCCCCCCCAGAGATATCAACCACACTAGCTGAACTACCCCCCCCCCAGAGATATCAACCACACTAGCTGAACTACCCCCCCAAAGATATCAACCACACTAGCTGAACTACCCCCCCCCCCAGAGATATCAACCACACTAGCTGAACTACCCCCCCCAGAGAAATCAACCACACTAGCTGAACTACCCCCCCCCAGAGATATCAACCCCACTAGCTGAACTACCCCCCCAGAGATATCAACCCCACTAGCTGAACTACCCCCCCCCCCAGAGATATCAACCACACTAGCTGAACTACCCCCCCAGAGATATCAACCCCACTAGCTGAACTACCCCCCCTAGAGATATCAACCACACTAGCTGAACTACCCCCCCAGAGATATCAACCACACTAGCTGAACTACCCCCCCCAGAGATATCAACCCCACTAGCTGAACTACCCCCCCCAGAGATATCAACCCCACTAGCTGAACTACCCCCCCAGAGATATCAACCCCACTAGCTGAACTACCCCCCCCAGAGATATCAACCACACTAGCTGAACTACCCCCCCCAGAGATATAAACTATACTAGCTGAACTACCCCCCCCCAGAGATATCAACCACACTAGCTGAACTACCCCCCCCCCCAGAGATATCAACCACACTAGCTGAACTACCCCCCCCCCCCAGAGATATCAACCACACTAGTTGAACTACCCCCCCCCAGAGATATCAACCACACTAGTTGAACTACCCCCCCCAGAGATATCAACCACACTAGCTGAACTACCCCCCCCCAGAGATATCAACCCCACTAGCTGAACTACCCCCCCCAGAGATATCAACCACACTAGCAGAACTACCCCCCCCCCCGAGATATCAACCACACTAGTTGAACTACCCCCCCCCCGAGATATCAACCACACTAGCTGAACTAACCCCCCCCCCCCCAGAGATATCAACCACACTAGCTAAACTACACCCCCCAAGAGATATCAACCCCACTAGCTGAACTACCCCCCCCCCCCAGAGATATCAACCCCACTAGCTGAACTACCCCCCCTAGAGATATCAACCACACCAGCTGAACTACCCCCCCAGAGATATCAACCACACTAGCTGAACTACCCCCCCAGAGATATCAACCACACTAGTTGAACTACCCCCCCAAAGATATCAACCACACTAGCTGAACTACCCCCCCCCCCAGAGATATCAACCACACTAGCTGAACTACCCCCCCCAGAGATATTAAGCCCACTAGCTGAACTACCCCCCCTAGAGATATCAACCACACTAGCTGAACTACCCCCCCCAGAGATATCAACCACACTAGCTGAACTACCCCCCCCCCAGAGATATCAACCACACTAGCTGAACTACCCCCCCCAGAGATATCAACCACACTAGCTGAACTACCCCCCCCCCAGAGATATCAACCACACTAGCTGAACTACCCCAACCCCCCCAGAGATATCAACCATACTAGCTGAACTACCCCAACCCCCCCAGAGATATCAACCACACTAGCTGAACTACCCCCCCTAGAGATATCAACCACACCAGCTGAACTACCCCCCCAGAGATATCAACCACACTAGCTGAACTACCCCCCCAGAGATATCAACCACACTAGTTGAACTACCCCCCCAGAGATATCAACCACACTAGCTGAACTCCCCCCCCAGAGATATCAACCACACTAGCTGAACTACCCCCCCCAGAGATATCAAGCCCACTAGCTGAACTACCCCCCCTAGAGATATCAACCACACTAGCTGAACTACCCCCCCCAGAGATATCAACCACACTAGCTGAACTACCCCCCCCCCCAGAGATATCAACCACACTAGCTGAACTACCCCCCCACAGAGATATCAACCACACTAGCTGAACTACCCCCCCCCCCCCAGAGATATCAACCACACTAGCTGAACTACCCCAACCCCCCCAGAGATATCAACCATACTAGCTGAACTACCCCAACCCCCCCAGAGATATCAACCACACTAGCTGAACTACCCCTCCCCAGAGATATCAACCACACGAGCTGAACTACCCCCCCCCCCCCAGAGATATCAACCACACTAGCTGAACTACCCCCCCCCCCCCCAGAGATATCAACCACACTAGTTGAACTACCCCCCCGGAGATATCAACCACACTAGTTGAACTACCCCCCCAGAGATATCAACCACACTAGTTGAACTACCCCCCCCCCCCAGAGATATCAACCACACTAGCTGAACTACCACCCCCCAGAGATATCAACCACACTAGCTGAACTACCCCCCCCCCCCAGAGATATCAACCACACTAGTTGAACTACCCCCCCAGAGATATCAACCACACTAGCTCAACTACCCCCCACCTGAGATATCAACCACACTAGCTGAACTACCTCCCCCCCCCAGAGATATCAACCACACTAGCTGAACTACCCCCCCCAGAGATATCAACCATACTAGCTGAACTACCCCCCCCAGAGATATCAACCACACTAGCTGAACTACCCCCCCCCACCACCACTCCTTTTCTCTCTCCTCATCTCCTTCCCTCCTCCCCTCTCCTCATGTCCTTCCCTCCTCTCCTCTCATCTCCTTCCCTCCTCTCCTCTCCTCCTCTCCTTCCCTCCTCTCCTTCCCTCCTCTCCTCTCCTCTCCTCACCTCCTTCCCTCCTCCCCTCTCCTCCTCTCCTACCCTCCTCTCCTCTCCTCATCTCCTTCCCTCCTCTCCTCTCCTCATCTCCTTCCCTCCTCTCCTCTCCTCCTGTGGGTTGTGGGGGTTGTTGTAGAGCAGTGCATCTGTTCTGAGTCAGTGTGCTGTACAGGAAGCTCAGTAATACACAGCCCTGTACCCCAACCTCCAGGTTGTTGATTTCCAGAGATGAGATAGTCAGGTTAGGGCCTGCTCATGGTGTTACTTGGCCTTCTCAAAGATAGGTTCTAGTTCCCACAAGTCTTGAAGAGCCACCCCACATAGCCTGGTTCCTCTCTAGGTTTCTTCCTAGGTTTTGGCCTTTCTAGGGAGTTTTTCCTAGCCACCGTTCTTCTACACCTGCATTGCTTGCTGTTTGGGGGGTTTTAGGCTGGGTTCCTGTACAGCACTTTGAGACATCAGCTGATGTACGAATGGCCATAGAAATACATTTGATTTGATTTTGATTTGACCCAGAGAATATGTTAGCATCTCTATGTTGTTGTTGTTGTTGTTGTTGTTGTTGTCTCCCTGTTGTTAGCAGAACATGTAGTAGTAGGTGCTGTCGTCATGGTAACACCGTAGAGTGACTGACACGTCTCCTTCTCTACACACAGACAGGACAGGAGACTGTTGGTCGGCTGCACCGCCAGCGATTTTCTAAATTTAATTACATTTTTTACATGTTTTATTTTTTAATTTACTTTTTTACTTTTTTGAAATCTGAGAGGAAAAACAACAAAATAAAACCTTTTCATAAGTATCGACTTGTATCGACGTCATTCAAATAAAACAATTGCTCTAATTTCAAGCAGTGCATGAACAGTGATCCGACGGACTTCATAAACACAAAATAACTCCTGGTTTTTAACATGAGTGACGTGTGTACGTACTTCATAAACAAGGTGTCGGCTAGAGAATGGTTCTTACTGACAGTGAGGAGGAGAGCCAGAGTGACACACAGCAGCTTCATACTGGCAGTGAGGAGGAGAGCCAGAGTGACACACAGCAGCTTCATGCTGACAGTGAGGAGGAGAGCCAGAGTGACACACAGCAGCTTCATGCTGACAGTGAGGAGGAGAGCCAGAGTGACACACAGCAGCTTCATGCTGACAGTGAGGAGGAGAGCCAGAGTGACACACAGCAGCTTCATGCTGACAGTGAGGAGGAGAGCCAGAGTGACACACAGCAGCTTCATGCTGACAGTGAGGAGGAGAGCCAGAGTGACACACAGCAGCTTCATGCTGACAGTGAGGAGGAGAGCCAGAGTGACACACAGCAGCTTCATGCTGGCAGTGAGGAGGAGAGCCAGAGTGAAACACAGCAGCTTCTTACTGACAGTGAGGAGGAGAGCCAGAGTGACACACAGCAGCTTCATGCTGGCAGTGAGGAGGAGAGCCAAAGTGACACACAGCAGCTTCATGCTGACAGTGAGGAGGAGAGCCAGAGTGACACACAGCAGCTTCATGCTGGCAGTGAGGAGGAGAGCCAGAGTGACACACAGCAGCTTCATGCTGACAGTGAGGAGGAGAGCCAGAGTGACACACAGCAGCTTCATGCTGACAGTGAGGAGGAGAGCCAGAGTGACACACAGCAGCTTCATGCTGGCAGTGAGGAGGAGAGACCGAGTGACACACAGCAGCTTCATACTGACAGTGAGGAGGAGAGCCAGAGTGACACACAGCAGCTTCATGCTGACAGTGAGGAGGAGAGCCAGAGTGACACACAGCAGCTTCATGCTGGCAGTGAGGAGGAGAGCCAGAGTGACACACAGCAGCTTCATGCTGACAGTGAGGAGGAGAGCCAGAGTGACACACAGCAGCTTCATGCTGGCAGTGAGGAGGAGAGCCAGAGTGACACACAGCAGCTTCATGATGACAGTGAGGAGGAGAGCCAGAGTGACACACAGCAGCTTCATGCTGACAGTGAGGAGGAGAGCCAGAGTGACACACAGCAGCTTCATGCTGACAGTGAGGAGGAGAGCCAGAGTGACACACAGCAGCTTCATGCTGGCAGTGAGGAGGAGAGACCGAGTGACACACAGCAGCTTCATACTGACAGTGAGGAGGAGAGCCAGAGTGACACACAGCAGCTTCATGCTGACAGTGAGGAGGAGAGCCAGAGTGACACACAGCAGCTTCATGCTGGCAGTGAGGAGGAGAGCCAGAGTGACACACAGCAGCTTCATGATGACAGTGAGGAGGAGAGCCAGAGTGACACACAGCAGCTTCATGCTGACAGTGAGGAGGAGAGCCAGAGTGACACACAGCAGCTTCATGCTGACAGTGAGGAGGAGAGCCAGAGTGACACACAGCAGCTTCATGCTGGCAGTGAGGAGGAGAGACCGAGTGACACACAGCAGCTTCATACTGACAGTGAGGAGGAGAGCCAGAGTGACACACAGCAGCTTCATGCTGACAGTGAGGAGGAGAGCCAGAGTGACACACAGCAGCTTCATGCTGGCAGTGAGGAGGAGAGCCAGAGTGACACACAGCAGCTTCATGCTGACAGTGAGGAGGAGAGCCAGAGTGACACACAGCAGCTTCATGCTGGCAGTGAGGAGGAGAGCCAGAGTGACACACAGCAGCTTCATGCTGACAGTGAGGAGGAGAGCCAGAGTGACACACAGCAGCTTCATGCTGACAGTGAGGAGAGCCCTGAGAGTAATGAGAGTATCTCCCTGAGAGTAATGTAGATAAAATACTACTACTATCTCCCTGAGAGTAATGTACACAAAATACTACTACTATCTCCCTGGGAGTAATGTAGATAAAATACTACTACTATCTCCCTGAGATTAATGTAGATAAAATACTACTACTATCACCCTGAGATTAATGTACAAAAAATACTACTACTATCACCCTGAGATTAATGTACATAAAATACTACTACTATCACCCTGAGAGTAATGTACATAAAATACTACTACTATCACCCTGAGATTAATGTACATAAAATACTACTACTATCACCCTGAGATTAATGTACATAAAATACTACTACTATCTCCCTGAGATTAATGTACATAAAATACTACTACTATCACCCTGAGATTAATGTACATAAAATACTACTACTATCACCCTGAGATTAATGTACATAAAATACTACTACTATCTCCCTGAGATTAATGTACATAAAATACTACTACTATTTCCCTGGGAGTAATGTACATAAAATACTACTACTATCTCCCTGAGAGTAATGTACATAAAATACTACTACTATCTCCCTGGGAGTAATGTAGATAAAATACTACTACTATCTCCCTGAGAGTAATGTACACAAAATACTACTACTATCTCCCTGAGATTAATGTACACAAAATACTACTACTATCTCCCTGGGAGTAATGTAGATAAAATACTACTACTATCTCCCTGAGATTAATGTACATAAAATACTACTACTATCTCCCTGAGAGTAATGTACATAAAATACTACTACTATCACCCTGAGATGAATGTACATAAAATACTACTACTATCACCCTGAGAGTAATGTACATAAAATACTACTACTATCTCCCTGGGAGTAATGTACATAAAATACTACTACTATCACCCTGAGATTAATGTACATAAAATACTACTACTATCTCCCTGAGAGTAATGTACATAAAATACTACTACTATCACCCTGAGAGTAATGTACATAAAATACTACTACTATCTCCCTGGGAGTAATGTACATAAAATACTACTACTATCACCCTGAGAGTAATGTACATAAAATACTACTACTATCTCCCTGAGAGTAATGTACATAAAATACTACTAATATCACCCTGAGATTAATGTACATAAAATACTACTACTATCACCCTGAGATTAATGTACATAAAATACTACTACTATCTCCCTGAGAGTAATGTACATAAAATACTACTACTATCACCCTGAGATTAATGTACATAAAATACTACTACTATCACCCTGAGAGTAATGTACATAAAATACTACTACTATCTCCCTGGGAGTAATGTACATAAAATACTACTACTATCACCCTGGGAGTAATGTACATAAAATACTACTACTATCTCCCTGGGAGTAATGTACATAAAATACTACTACTATCTCCCTGAGATTAATGTACATAAAATACTACTACTATCGCCCTGAGATTAATGTACATAAAATACTACTACTATCACCCTGGGAGTAATGTACATAAAATACTACTACTATCTCCCTGGGAGTAATGTACATAAAATACTACTACTATCACCCTGAGAGTAATGTACATAAAATACTACTACTATCACCCTGAGAGTAATGTACATAAAATACTACTACTATCACCCTGAGAGTAATGTACATAAAATACTACTACTATCACCCTGAGAGTAATGTACATAAAATACTACTACTATCACCCTGAGAGTAATGTACACAAAATACTACTACTATCTCCCTGGGAGTAATGTACATAAAATACTACTACTATCACCCTGATAGTAATGTACATAAAATACTACTACTTCAAAAGATAAAACAACATTCCAAATAACAATCACATTAAAATGACTGCTCTGAAAAAATGTCAAATAACATTATCAAGATCCCTTCAGGGTTGGAGATGACCAGAGATCCCTTCAGGGTTGGAGATGACCAGAGATCCCTTCAGGGTTGGAGATGACCAGAGATCCCTTCAGGGTTGGAGATGACCAGAGATCCCTTCAGGGTTGGAGATGACCAGAGATCCCTTCAGGGTTGGAGATGACCAGAGATCCCTTCAGGGTTGGGACCAGAGATCCCTTCAGGGTTGGAGATGACCAGAGATCCCTTCAGGGTTGGAGATGACCAGAGATCCCTTCAGGGTTGGAGATGACCAGAGATCCCTTCAGGGTTGGAGATGACCAGAGATCCCTTCAGGGTTGGAGATGACCAGAGATCCCTTCAGGGTTGGAGATGACCAGAGATCCCTTCAGGGTTGGAGATGACCAGAGATCCCTTCAGGGTTGGAGATGACCAGAGATCCCTTCAGGGTTGGAGATGACCAGAGATCCCTTCAGGGTTGGAGATGACCAGAGATCCCTTCAGGGTGTCCTCTCTTTTCAGCTGAAACCTCTCCTTGAACAGACCCTCGTAGTTAGGCTCTGTGGTGCTGTAACCGTACCCATAACCAAAGTTTATCATCAGGATACATGTGGTAGAATGAAATGCACCTCTCCTCAAACAACAATAGGGGTTTAGAAGTCTGTGGCAGCAGTCACATGATGGATCGTCACCTATCAGAGTCATGGCAGGACTGGCCTGTTTCTGTTGGTACCCCAGCATCACCACCAGGTTATTGTCATTGTGGCTACAGTGGACCTTCTTCGCTGTCAGCTGTGAAAGAGAGCTGTGAAAGAGAGCTGTGAAAGAGAGCTGTGAAAGAGAGCTGTGAACGAGAGCTGTGAACGAGACAGTTCAGACAGAGGATGATGATGATGAGTTCAGAGTTCACTAAAGCTAA
Source organism: Oncorhynchus mykiss (assembly GCF_057628025.1). NCBI lineage: Eukaryota > Metazoa > Chordata > Actinopteri > Salmoniformes > Salmonidae > Oncorhynchus > Oncorhynchus mykiss. The sequence continues at coordinate 72,687,705 of NC_143040.1, forward strand.
TATTTAGTCAAGTTCAAATTGAGGAATTCTCACGTGGAAATAAGATGAAGAACAATCCGAGTCCATACGTTGTTGGAGACAGTCTTCTACACAGTGCCAGCTACCTCCCAAACTAGTTTGGTGTAAAGAGAGTGAGTGAGAGAAGAAGAGAGAGAAAGAGCTGAGAGAGAGGAGAGAGAGAGAGAGAGAGAAAGAGCTGAGAGAGAGGAGAGAGAGAGAGAAAGAGCTGAGAGAGAGGAGAGAGAGAGAGAAAGAGCTGAGAGAGAAGAGAGAGAAGAGAGAGAGAAAGAGTAGAGAGAAAGAGTAGAGAGAAAGAGTAGAGAGAGAGAGAGAGCTAGTGAGAGAGAGTGAGAGAGAGCTAGAGAGAGAGAGCGAGCAAGAGAGCGAGAGCGAGAGTTTTATTCATCATCACATCCTCTTGATTACTGTTCTTATATCTGGGCTGTACCTCCCCCTATCGGAGAGACACCCTGCCAGGCAACATCAGCCAGGTGCCAGAGAGAGCCTCCTTGGCAGCCTCCCAAAATGTGATATTGTAACAGAGTTGAGCATCCCTGCTCACCGTGTGGACTGGCAGCACACAGATACACTGCCTGGTCCTTTCTCTGCACCATCTGTACTGTCAGAGACCACTGCCTTACTGAGCTCATTCCCTCTGGGTTTTCTGTTCTCCAGACTCTGAAGCCAGATTTAAACTCTGCCTCATAGCTTGCTGATTCACCTATGAGCGAGCACATTAGTTTAGGGCCCTCTCCCTGGAGGTGCCTGTACCAGTACATGTAGTCATAGCCTGCGTCCTGAGAACAGTGCATGTCCATGGAGGTGTTGGGTTGGCTACAGATGGAACTGGGCCACTGGATGACCTCCACTGTCTGTATCACACCTGGAACATAGAGGAGGGAGAGAAGAGAGGAGGAAGAGATGAGGGAGAGGAGGGAGAGAAGAGGGAGAGAAGAGAGGAAGAGAAGAGGAGAGAAGAGAGGAGGAAGAGAAGAGGGGGAGGAGGGAGAGAAGAGGGAGAGGAGGGAGAGAAGAGAGGAAGAGAAGAGGGAGAGGAGAGAAGAGAGGAGGAAGAGAAGAGGGAGAGTAGAGGGAGAGAAGAGAGGAGGGATAGAAGAGGGAGAGAAGAGAGGAGGAGAAGAGAGAAGAGAGGAGGACGAGAAGAGGGAGAGGAGAGGAGAGGGGAGAGGAGAGAAGAGAGGACGAAGAGAAGAGAAGAGAGAAGGGAGAGAGGAGAGGAGGGAGAGAGGAGGGAGAGATGAGGAAGAGGAAGAGAAGAGAGAGGAGGGAGAGAAGAGAGGAGGGAGGAAGAGGGGGAGAGAAGAGAAGAGAGAAGAGAGGAGGGAGAGAGGAGGGAGAGAAGAGAAGAGAGAAGAGAAAAGAAAAGAGGAGGAAGATAAATTAATAGAAGAGTAGAGAAAACGAGACATTTCAGTCAAGAATTACATTTTTTTTAAATCACTATTGTCCAAAAATGTGTGCTAAGGTTTTCCATTTCAAGTCACATTTCCATTTCAGTAATTTAGGATTTTAATTTACTGAGATTATTTCCCTCACTGTCTCCCTCACTGTCTCCATTTCAAGACATCAAGACATTGATTAGAATCACCAATAAATCCTCACGTTACCTGTGTGGAAGACGATGCAGACGGTGAGGGAGAGGACAACTGTGATCATGTTGTCACGGTAACTCGCTCTGGATTAGAGCGTCTGTTAAATGACTGAAATGTAATTGTGAACGTGGAGAGTGGTGAAGAGATGACTGAGGTGACAAATCACAAACACACTGACATGTCTGAGGAGAGAGAATGGGCAGGAAATGACATCATCCCAACTTCTGTGACAACAACAAGATACACTGCCTACTTCGTTCTTAACATAATGTGAATAGACGTTACCCTAAACCCTACTACGTTCCTTAACATAATGTGAATAGACCCTAAACCCAGTACAAGAACACATTTAATAACCAAGGAAATCCCAAAACATTTACACCTTGTAGTGTAGTAAGTTCTCACTGCCAGTCAAAGACTATGAACTGTGTGATGTACCAGAGAGAGGGGTTTTTGTAAAGGAAGGAGGAGAATCTAGAGCAGTGTGCTTCTCTGGTCGCACAGAAATACTCCCCAGAGTCCTCTGTGGTAGGATTGGATATCTGCAGGTCTCCACGACTACCTGCGTTTCCTTGGAGACTGAAGCGATCGTTGGTAAAGTCTGTCTCTAGGTTGGCTGTGCCTGAGTACAGGTAGCCAACTAGTGTGAGGGCTCTGCTCTGTGCTGGTCGTCTGTACCAGTACATGTAGAACACGTTTGAGGTGTTGTGGCTACAGCTGAGACTACTGCTTCCTTTCGGCCTCACAATTACTGCCTCAGGCGTCTGGGAGATTCTGCTGCTGTTCAAAACTACTTCATCAGAGACAGGAGATATCAAGCATGAAGTTTAGAGAAAACATTAAGAAACAAAACCATTGAAAAGTCCCTTATATGACTAGACAAGAGGTTGTCCCCTTTACATGTTTTCTGTGGTTATTTTATTGTGAAGGTTTGATGAGTTTACCTGGCAACAGGAGCAGTAGGATGGAGAAGTTAACAGAAGCGTCGACCATCATTGTATTGTTCAACAGCAGAGGAATATATTCAGTGTTCTCTAGGGGAAAGCAGCTGTCTGTTTGTCATCATGAACTAACCTACAGGAGAGATGACTGTAGCAACACTGCCCCCGCTGGACAACAGGTGAACTACATCTATTTGTACACTACCACAGATAGAACAACGAGGTAGATAAGGCCTGGCCAGCGACCTGATTCAAGACGGCCCGCGGAATCATGCTCAGATCACGTAAAGAATTTGCGAAAGTAAAGTTTATTATTTTTTTTATTTGTTATTCAAATTAAAAGCCCAATGAATACTCACCTTTGTGTGATGATTTAACTCCCACCACTTGTGGGACATTTATTATGAAGGCCCGTATAAATAACAACTGACAGGCTGACACACACGTCACAGTTACAAATAGTAGCTAGCTAGAAATTGTTGCTAAAAGATTTAAAGATTTAAAAGAAAATGAAAGTAGAAAATGATTGTAGGATGTTCCAGCAAGAGTGGACATCAAAATATGTATTTATTGAGGTATCAGGGAAAGCTGTGTTCTTAGTGTACAAAGAGAGCATCGCTGTCTTGAAAGACTACAACTTGTCCCGACACTTCTAGACGAAGCGGAGGAGGGAGTATCTTAGTCACATCCAGGGAGGTCTGAGCGGAGGAGGGAGTATCTTAGTCACATAAAGGGGGGACTGAGCGGTGGAGGGAGTATCTTAGTCACATCCAGGGAGGTCTGAGTGGTGGAGGGAGTATCTTAGTCACATCCAGGGAGGTCTGAGTGGTGGAGGGAGTATCTTAGTCACATCCAGGGAGGTCTGAGTGGTGGAGGGAGTATCTTAGTCACATCCAGGGAGGACTGAGTGGTGGAGGGAGTATCTTAGTCACATCCAGGGAGGTCTGAGTGGTGGAGGGAGTATCTTAGTCACATCCAGGGAGGACTGAGTGGTGGAGGGAGTATCTTAGTCACATCCAGGGAGGTCTGAGTGGTGGAGGGAGTATCTTAGTCACATCCAGGGAGGACTGAGCGGTGGAGGGAGTATCTTAGTCACATCCAGGGAGGTCTGAGTGGTGGAGGGAGTATCTTAGTCACATCCAGGGAGGTCTGAGTGGTGGAGGGAGTATCTTAGTCACATCCAGGGAGGACTGAGTGGTGGAGGGAGTATCTTAGTCACATCCAGGGAGGTCTGAGTGGTGGAGGGAGTATCTTAGTCACATCCAGGGAGGTCTGAGTGGTGGAGGGAGTATCTTAGTCACATCCAGGGAGGTCTGAGTGGTGGAGGGAGTATCTTAGTCACATCCAGGGAGGACTGAGTGGTGGAGGGAGTATCTTAGTCACATCCAGGGAGGTCTGAGTGGTGGAGGGAGTATCTTAGTCACATCCAGGGAGGTCTGAGTGGTGGAGGGAGTATCTTAGTCACATCCAGGGAGGTCTGAGTGGTGGAGGGAGTATCTTAGTCACATCCAGGGAGGACTGAGTGGTGGAGGGAGTATCTTAGTCACATCCAGGGAGGTCTGAGTGGTGGAGGGAGTATCTTAGTCACATCCAGGGAGGTCTGAGTGGTGGAGGGAGTATCTTAGTCACATCCAGGGAGGACTGAGTGGTGGAGGGAGTATCTTAGTCAAATAAAGGGGGGACTGAGTGGTGGAGGGAGTATCTTAGTCACATCCAGGGAGGTCTGAGTGGTGGAGGGAGTATCTTAGTCACATCCAGGGAGGTCTGAGTGGTGGAGGGAGTATCTTAGTCACATCCAGGGAGGTCTGAGTGGTGGAGGGAGTATCTTAGTCACATCCAGGGAGGTCTGAGTGGTGGAGGGAGTATCTTAGTCACATCCAGGGAGGTCTGAGTGGTGGAGGGAGTATCTTAGTCACATCCAGGGAGGACTGAGTGGTGGAGGGAGTATCTTAGTCACATCCAGGGAGGACTGAGTGGTGGAGGGAGTATCTTAGTCACATCCAGGGAGGTCTGAGTGGTGGAGGGAGTATCTTAGTCACATCCAGGGAGGACTGAGTGGTGGAGGGAGTATCTTAGTCACATCCAGGGAGGTCTGAGTGGTGGAGGGAGTATCTAAGTCACATCCAGGGAGGTCTGAGTGGTGGAGGGAGTATCTTAGTCACATCCAGGGAGGTCTGAGTGGTGGAGAGAGTATCTTAGTCACATCCAGGGAGGTCTGAGTGGTGGAGGGAGTATCTTAGTCACATCCAGGGAGGTCTGAGTGGTGGAGGGAGTATCTTAGTCACATCCAGGGAGGACTGAGTGGTGGAGGGAGTATCTTAGTCACATCCAGGGAGGTCTGAGTGGTGGAGGGAGTATCTTAGTCACATCCAGGGAGGTCTGAGTGGTGGAGGGAGTATCTTAGTCACATCCAGGGAGGTCTGAGTGGTGGAGGGAGTATCTTAGTCACATCCAGGGAGGTCTGAGTGGTGGAGGGAGTATCTTAGTCACATCCAGGGAGGTCTGAGTGGTGGAGGGAGTATCTAAATCACATCCATGGAGGTCTGAGTGGTGGAGGGAGTATCTTAGTCACATCCAGGGAGGACTGAGTGGTGGAGGGAGTATCTTAGTCACATAAAGGGGGGACTGAGTGGTGGAGGGAGTATCTTAGTCACATCCAGGGAGGTCTGAGTGGTGGAGGGAGTATCTTAGTCACATCCAGGGAGGTCTGAGTGGTGGAGGGAGTATCTTAGTCACATCCAGGGAGGTCTGAGTGGTGGAGGGAGTATCTTAGTCACATCCAGGGAGGTCTGAGTGGTGGAGGGAGTATCTTAGTCACATCCAGGGAGGTCTGAGTGGTGGAGGGAGTATCTTAGTCACATCCAGGGAGGACTGAGTGGTGGAGGGAGTATCTTAGTCACATCCAGGGAGGTCTGAGTGGTGGAGGGAGTATCTTAGTCACATCCAGGGAGGTCTGAGTGGTGGAGGGAGTATCTTAGTCACATAAAGGGGGGACTGAGCGGTGGAGGGAGTATCTTAGTCACATCCAGGGAGGTCTGAGTGGTGGAGGGAGTATCTTAGTCACATCCAGGGAGGTCTGAGTGGTGGAGGGAGTATCTTAGTCACATCCAGGGAGGTCTGAGTGGTGGAGGGAGTATCTTAGTCACATCCAGGGAGGTCTGAGTGGTGGAGGGAGTATCTTAGTCACATCCAGGGAGGTCTGAGTGGTGGAGGGAGTATCTTAGTCACATCCAGGGAGGTCTGAGTGGTGGAGGGAGTATCTTAGTCACATCCAGGGAGGGCTGAGTGGTGGAGAGAGTATCTTAGTCACATCCAGGGAGGTCTGAGTGGTGGAGGGAGTATCTTAGTCACATCCAGGGAGGTCTGAGTGGTGGAGGGAGTATCTAAATCACATCCATGGAGGTCTGAGTGGTGGAGGGAGTATCTTAGTCACATCCAGGGAGGACTGAGTGGTGGAGGGAGTATCTTAGTCACATAAAGGGGGGACTGAGTGGTGGAGGGAGTATCTTAGTCACATCCAGGGAGGTCTGAGTGGTGGAGGGAGTATCTTAGTCACATCCAGGGAGGTCTGAGTGGTGGAGGGAGTATCTTAGTCACATCCAGGGAGGTCTGAGTGGTGGAGGGAGTATCTTAGTCACATCCAGGGAGGTCTGAGTGGTGGAGGGAGTATCTTAGTCACATCCAGGGAGGTCTGAGTGGTGGAGGGAGTATCTTAGTCACATCCAGGGAGGACTGAGTGGTGGAGGGAGTATCTTAGTCACATCCAGGGAGGTCTGAGTGGTGGAGGGAGTATCTTAGTCACATCCAGGGAGGTCTGAGTGGTGGAGGGAGTATCTTAGTCACATAAAGGGGGGACTGAGCGGTGGAGGGAGTATCTTAGTCACATCCAGGGAGGTCTGAGTGGTGGAGGGAGTATCTTAGTCACATCCAGGGAGGTCTGAGTGGTGGAGGGAGTATCTTAGTCACATCCAGGGAGGTCTGAGTGGTGGAGGGAGTATCTTAGTCACATCCAGGGAGGTCTGAGTGGTGGAGGGAGTATCTTAGTCACATCCAGGGAGGTCTGAGTGGTGGAGGGAGTATCTTAGTCACATCCAGGGAGGTCTGAGTGGTGGAGGGAGTATCTTAGTCACATCCAGGGAGGGCTGAGTGGTGGAGAGAGTATCTTAGTCACATCCAGGGAGGTCTGAGTGGTGGAGGGAGTATCTTAGTCACATCCAGGGAGTTCTCAGCGGTGATTAATGATTCAATCACAATACTGTGTTTCCTCTCAATTTCCTTTTGTCCTTGAAACTAGATTCTGGGTTTTGTTGTCTGTGTAAAGGTACCCCAGCAGTTGTAGCTGTCTGTCCTGAGAATGAGTCTGTCTGTACCAGAGAATGACATCATAGTATTTTAGAGTGTGGGAACAGAAGAGATCAGCGGAGTCCCCTGGGGGTCATTACCAAGACAACAGGAGTCTGGAGAATCCTGGCACGTAGACACAACCCTGGGAGGAGAGGAAGAGGAGGAGGAAGAGGAGGAAGAAGAGGAGAGGAAGAGGGGGGAGAAGGAGAGGATGAGGAAGAGGATGAGGAAGATGAGGAGGAAGAGGATATGAAGACGGGAAGAGGGGAGGAAGAAGAGGAGGAGGGAGAGGAAGAGTGGAGATAATCAAACATGTGTGAATCTAAGTCGACTAATGAATTGATTGTCAACAGGTTTGTATCCAGATTAGACACAATTGCTAGCAAACACAGAAATGCCCTCCATGACAATGAAATGTCTGGTACCTCAATATATTACCATGGTCTTACCTGTGAGACAATGTGATACCATTGTGACTGATCCTCACTGGCAGATAAATGCTCCCCCCCCCCCCCTCTAACTCCCCCCATCGTCCCCGTCTCTCCTAGTTCATGTGGTTTAATGCAGGTGTTTTGATACAGTACCAGATGGGTCTGATAGGTAGAGGTTTTTGTAGAGTAGACGGTGTCTCTGTAACCACTGTGTATAACTAGCAGCACAGAAATACTCCCCACTGTCTTCAACTTGTCTCAGTTTGAGGAGATGAAGGAAGGCTTCGTTCCTTCCATCACCTTTCACGTCAAAGTAACCTTTATATGAGGGTTCAACAGTCTGACCTGTAAAGTACACATATGCTATGAGTTTCAGAGCTGTGTCTCCCACAGGACGCTGGTACCAGAGGATAGTGTCATAGTTAGAGATTTTATGACTGCAGCTGAGTGGGACAGAGACAGACGCATTAGGCTCTACCAGCAGTGTAGAGGGAGACTGGTACACTACCTTACTGAGAGACACACCTGGGGATAGAGACATAGCGAGTGAGAGAGAGAGACAGCGAGAAAGAGAGACAGCGAGAGAGAGAGGAGAGAGAGAGGAGAGAGAGAGAGGGAGTGAGCATTAACATTACTTTACAATACATAACAAACAATTGTACCAAAATTATTTAAGTTTGCATGAAACCTGTGAAGTAATTATTGTTACAGATTTAATACACATTGTTAAACGTTCATATTTAATAAATATTTGAGGAAACGAATAAATAACTGCAGCTAAATTACCTGTGATCCAGAAGAGGGGGACTGTGATAATGATAAGAGGTTTGTACATGTTGACTCTCAATGATTGTTGAAAACCAACTGACATCTCATCTTTACTGAGTGGAGAGGAGAGCCAGGAAGTGACCTCATCGGATATGTGATGACAGAATGCAGACCTCAAATGGCGCTGTAGGGGGAGGTGTTGCTTCAATATAATCTACTGAGACAGCGAATGATAGAAGACAAGCACAAAGACAGGTGAAACAGATCAGGGTGCGACAGTTACAGTTCATTATTGAACTTTGAAAGACATCAGTTAAATCATATAGCTTACATATTTTAGTATACACACTGTCAATCGATGTAATTTATGCCATGGTAGTCACTGCTAGACTGATAGCTGCCCTCAGCAGAGTAAATATGTTTGTTTTGTTTGTTCTGTCTTTGACTGACATCAAATAACATAAGCTAGCTAATGTTACTCCTATTTTATATCTCAACTTGGTAGCCATTTCTTCCACCCTTGGCTGGAAAACATTCCGTTACTTAAAAATAGAATTGTCGATACAGCTAACTCACTCCCTGTGTGTCGGTAACAATGATGAATGTGTATAAATCGTTGATTAGTTGGTTCTCAGCCAGTCTCATCTGGCTAGAAATCTTTCTGCCAAATTAGTGAAGCTAGTTAATAACTAACAGCAAGCTGACACTATTGAAATGTCCATGTTAGGTATGCTACGCTAGCCAGTCTAATAGAGATCAATACAACTAGTGGGGAGGTTTAAAATGCATGTATTGTATTTTGTTGTCGGTGGTACAGAATCTGATTCTACCAACATGCACTTCCAGACCCTAGCTCTACACAAGGTGAAAGTAAGTTGGCCGAAATATTTACAAGCTGACAGCTAAGATAGGTACATTTATAGTAAGCATGCTATAGACATGAATTGAGTTGTGTTGTATGGTTTGTGTTATGGGGTTACAGGTGGTTAGAGGTTGCCTGAGGACCCTCCAATACCCTCCAGACCATGTCATCAATTTAGTCTACCCCTCTTCTCTTATGACCTTTTCTCTTTGTAAAACCCAGGTTATTCGGAGTGTCCTGTCATTCCACAGTGTCCTGCTGAAAACCTCAGGTCATCTGGAGCCATTCCACAGTGTCCTGCTGTAAAACTCAGGTTATTCGGAGCCATTCCACAGTGTGCTGCTGTAAAACCCAGGTTATCCGGAGCCATTCTACAGTGTCCTGCTGTAAAACTCCGGTCATCTGGATTCATTCTACAGTGTCCTGCTGTAAAACTCAGGTCATCTGGATTCCTTCCACAGTGTCCTGCTGTAAAACTCAGGTTATCTGGATTCATTCCACAGTGTCCTGCTGTATAACTCAGGTCATCTGGAGTCATTCCACAGTGCCCTGCTGTAAAATATTTGGGGTACACAAGCGGTTATGGACCACAACAACATTGTGGGACAGAAACCAGCTAGGGACATTAAAAAACATCAAATCAAGACCTCAGTAATGACACAAACTTTCTGCAGATCCTCTAAACACAAAATTCCCCTGCAAATGGCTACTATTGACAAGAATGACCTGTCAAAGTCAATGGGCTGGGGGAGTTTTACAGACAGTACTTGGGATGAGAAAGGTTGTTTTGGTTGTGCAGGGTGGTGCTTAGACAGTAAATGCATTGTTGTGTATGAGAGGGATTGAGGTGTCATTTCTCCTCAATCTCCATACACAACAATACATACTGTGTAAGAACTGCCCTCCTATGACTTTCACACCTTCTGCAGACCCCCAACTCATTCACTTTGCTGACTGATCTTTCCTCACAAAAGAAGCTCCCAATGTCTGTCCCTAAACAATACGCTAGCCGGTCCCATTTGGTTGACACCTTTACCAGTATCAACCGAATGTCCCTTCCACAGAAAGTGTAACCTGCTACCACAACCATGTCTTTCCAGGAGACGCACCTGAAAATGTTCTACAAGAGGACCAAAGGGTTGGTGGTTAACCTTGTCCTGAACACCTCCAAAAACAAAGGTCATGTGGTTTGGTAAGAAGACTGCCCACCATTAGAGGTTGAGGTAGTTAGTATGGCTCGACGATGCACTGTCTTTCTCTCAGCACATATCCAAGCTGCAGGCTAAAGTTAAATCTAGACTTGGTTTCCTCTATCATAAGCGCTCCTCTTTCACCCCAGCTGCCAATCTAACCCTGATTCAGATGACCATTTTACCCATGCTAGATTACGGAGACGTAATTTATAGATCCGCAGGTAAGGGTGCCCTCGAGCAGCTAGATGTTCTATACCATTCGGCAATCAGATTTGCCACCAATGCTCCTTATAGGATACATCACTGCACTCTACACTCCTCTGTAAACTGGTCATCTCTTTATACCCGTCGGCAAGACCAACTGGTGCTGATGCTTATTCATAAAACCCTCTTAGGCCTCATCTCCCCCTCTATCTGAGATATGTACTGCAGCCCTCATCCTCCACATATGTCTCTCTTTATGTAGTGTTGTGATGTGTGTTTAAATCCTATACATATATACCTATACATATATATATCCTATTAATCCCCGCAGGATGCCTTTTTTGCCTTTTCATAGGCCATAATTGTAAATAAGAATTTGTTCTTAAAACTTCTTAGGGTTGAGATCCCGCTAACGGGATCGATATGACAACAGCCAGTGAAAGTGTATGGCGCCAAATTCAAAACAACATAAATACCAATAATTAAAATTCCTCAAACATATTTCACACCATTTTAAAGATACACTTCTTGTTAATCCCACCATAGTGTCTGATTTCAAAAAGGCTTTACGGCGAAAGCACCACAAACGATTATGTTAGGTCAGAGCCAAGTCACAGAAAAACACAGCCATTTTTCCAGCCAAAGAGAGGAGTCACAAAAATCAGAAATAGAGATAAAATGAATCACTAACCTTTGATGATCTTCATCAGATGACACTCATAGGACTTCATGTTACACAATACATGTATGTTTTGTTCGATAAAGTTCATATTTATATCAAAAAATCTCATTTTACAATGAAGCATTATGTTCAGTAGTTCCAAAATCATCCGGTGATTTTACAGAGAGCCACATCAATTTACAGAAATACTCATTATAAATGTTGATGATACAAGTGTTATGCATGGAACTTTAGATACACTTCTCCTTAATGCAACCGCTGTGGCAGATTACGAAGTATAGAATCAATCTTTAGGATGTTTTGAACTAAATCTTCAATAATGTTCCAAACGGAGAAATCCTTTGTCTGTAGAACAGCAATGGAACGCGAGCTACCTCTCACGTGAACGAGCGTCACGAGCCTATGGCACTCTGCCAGACCACTGACTCAAAGAGCACTTCTGAGCCCCTCCTTTATAGTAGAAGCCTCAAACAAGTTGACTGTTGACATCTAGTGGAAGCCTTAGGAAGTGCAACATTACCAATATCCCACTGTTTCTTCAATAGGGAATGAGTTGAAAAACAGAGTGTTTTCTATCCAAATATACTAATAATATGCATATATTAGCAAAAGGGACTGAATAGCAGGCAGTATACTCTGGGTACCTTTTTTTTTTTTTTTACTAGGCAAGTCAGTTAAGAACACATTCTTATTTTCAATGACGGCCTAGGAACAGTTCAGGGGCAGAATGACAGATTTGTCATTGCAGTACAAGTAGTGAGTGGAGTTAGAGACAGACGATGCAACTTCAAGTAGTGAGTGGAGTTACTAACAGACTATACAACTACAAGTAGTGAGTGGAGTTACTAACAGACTATACAACTACAAGTAGTGAGTGAAGTTACTAACAGACTATACAGCTACAAGTAGTGAGTGGAGTTACTAACAGACTATACAGCTACAAGTAGTGAGTGGAGTTACTAACAGACTATACAAGTAGTGAGTGGAGTTACTAACAGACTATACAACTACAAGTAGTGAGTGGAGTTACTAACAGACTATACAGCTACAAGTAGTGAGTGGAGTTACTAACAGACTATACAGCTACAAGTAGTGAGTGGAGTTACTAACAGACTATGCAAGTAGTGAGTGGAGTTACAAAGAGACTATACAAGTAGTGAGTGGAGTTACTAACAGACTATACAGCTACAAGTAGTGAGTGGAGTTACAAAGAGACTATACAACTACAAGTAGTGAGTGGAGTTACTAACAGACTATACAAGTAGTGAGTGGAGTTACTAACAGACTATACAGCTACAAGTAGTGAGTGGAGTTACAAAGAGACTATACAGCTACAAGTAGTGAGTGGAGTTACAAAGAGACTATACAATTACAAGTAGTGAGTGGAGTTACTAACAGACTATACAACTACAAGTAGTGAGTAAAGTTACAGACTATACAACTACAAGTAGTGAGTGGAGTTACAAAGAGACTGTACAACTACAAGTAGTGAGTGGAGTTATTAACAGACTATACAACTACAAGTAGTGAGTGGAGTTACAAAGAGACTATACAACTACAAGTAGTGAGTGGAGTTACTAACAGACTATACAACTACAAGTAGTGAGTGGAGTTACAAAGAGACTATACAATGTCACGGTTTTCTGTATGAGAAGGAGAGTCGGACCAAAATGCGGCGTGTGGATTGCGATCCATGTTTAATAAACAAACGTAAAACACGAATCGATACAAACACTACAAAACAAAGAACGTAACGAAAACAACCCTATCTGGTGAACAACACAGAGACAGGAACAATCACCCACCAACACACAGTGAAACCCAGGCTACCTAAATATGGTTCCCAATCAGAGACAATGACTAACACCTGCCTCTGATTGAGAACCATATCAGGCCAGACATAGAAATAGACAAACTAGACAATGAAACATAGAATGCCCACTCAGCTCACACCCTGACCAACCAAAACATAGAAATAAACAAAGTAAACTATGGTCAGGGTGTGACATACAACTACAAGTAGTGAGTGGAGTTACTAACAGACTATACTAAACAAGTTAAATGTCTTACCTGTGATGAAATGTTTTCCACACACATGCAATGCATTCTGAAAATATTCTACATATAAATATGCCCTTGACTTTTTCCATGTGTTGTTACGTTACAGCCTTATTCAAAAATAAATACAAATCCTCAATGACAAAGCGAAAAGAAAACTTTTTAATAATGTTTTGCTAATTTATTTTTTAAAAACGCCCCAGAAAAAACAGAGTACTCAGGCCCTTTGCTTTGAGACTCGGAATTGAGTTCAGGTGCATCTTGTTTCCATTGATCATCCTTGAGATGTTTCTACAACTTGACTGGAGTCCACCTGTCGTACATTCAATTGATTAGACATGATTTGGAAAGGCACACACCTGTCTATGTAAGGTCCCACAGTTAGCAGTGCATGTTGTTGGGTTCAGGGGTAAACTTTAAACATTGAGATATTAAAGACATGATAGATCAGACGCATAGTTTATAAAGGAGTGAGAAGCTCATGGTTCTCTGTAGAAAGACAGAGTGGCTGTGGAATGTGCTGGGTGGACGGGAGGGAGTCACGCGATAGGTGATACGAGAGGACATCTGTGGATTAGGCGAATGAGGGGTTGAGGTCAGGAGGTCAGGAGGTTTGGTCAGATCCCCTGAAGGGAGAAATAATGGTTTATTATCCTATTACCATCTTCCTGTCGAACCATTAGATGTAAGGATTGGAGAGAAGGAGGAGTGTCTTAAGTGGAGTATACTTGTGATGGCAGGAATGTGTCTGAATTATAGCTGTAATGACACTTTGGGAAGAATTAAACTTGGTTAAGCTTCTCTAGCGTTCCGTGAGTTATTCACTCTGAATAATTAGAACCTAACAATGTTAAACCAACGGATGCTTCTCCTCAATGAGATCAATATCAACAAAACAATATCAACAAATATCTCCCCAAGGAGAAGTGGGTGTGGAGACAGGAGAGAGAGCATTTCGAAAAGGGTTGTTTAATTAACAAGAGCAAAGAACAGGAAACAGGAAGTAGCCTCAAAACAACCAGACACCGTCCAGGAAAACACCTGTTCAACAGAACACAAGAAAACGCAACCCAAACAAAATGACAGCTAACGTAACAATCCCGCACAAAACCCAGAGGGTATGGCGACATTAAAATACCCCCCCCTAATTACCCTAAATCGAAAACAGGTGAAACCCAAGACAGACCAAACCAAATGAAAAGGAAGAAGGGATCAGTGGCAGCTAGTAGACCGGCGAAGACGAGCGCCGAGCGCCGCTCGAACAGGAAGAGGAGCCCGTCTTCGGAGGAAGTCGTGACAAGGAGGCCTAGATGGACTGGAACCCAAGTGTATAAAATGGTCTGCAAATGTTAGATTGTTCTACTCTAGCAGATATATTCAAAAATGTACAACAACTTTATTATGCTGTTCAAGCTGCAATATACAGAAATCAGTCATTTCCAGGTTGCTAAAATTCTAATAGCTAGCCTAATTTAAGTTTATGTGACAAAACAAGCAAGGATAGTGTAGAGAATCATTGTGCCATCGAAACCGCAGTGAAATATCTTTTCCATAACCAAAAATATAGTATTTTCAGCTGTTTGAAACTATTGTACAAAACTGAAAGTAAAAGATGAAGATTTAAAAAAAAAAAAAAAAAACATTTATCAAAGGAAGCATAGAAATTGTGCACGTAGAACAGATCTACCTCTTCTTCAACTTGCTTTCAATGAGAATGACAGATCTATAACAAACATGTATATGTGAATTTGGTTGGGTTGCCCAAAAAGTGACATACCCTGGCTATAAATGTACTTTTAAAAATGTGTATTATTATTATTATTTCAGTAGTTGCCATATTATTCTTGTTACTATTGGTTTGTTTAGTTGTTTTCATTTGGACACTCTTGTAAACAAGATGGTACATCTCAAGTGATTTCATCCTGACAAATGTAAAATAAATAAATAAATGTTTTTCCTATGAACTTTCAATGGTTGTATTCTAATAATACAGATCTCCTATGAGTTTCAGTGCTGCTTCTCCAGGTGTACGCCGTAACCACATCATCATCCTATAGTCAGATTTCTGACGGTGGCAGAAGAGTTAATCGTCTCCAGGTCTACTGAAGACTGCAGAGGGAGTTCGGTGAACTTCAACACTGGGAGATGAGAGCTGGGGAGAGATGGAGAGAACACTTTCACTATTATATGAATAGAGAAGGAATGAACATACCATCCCCATACTATGAATCTAAAACACGATAATTTCCTGTGAGGAAAAGTAGTGTGTATATGACAAGAGGTTTGTACATGTTGACTGTCAGTGATGATCTTCAACAACCAACTAATCTGAAACAACCAACAAACCATCTCTACTGACTGTAGAGCAGGAGGAACAGGAAGTGACCTCATCATTTATGATCATCAACAACTAACTAATCTGAAACAACCAACAAACCATCTCTACTGACTGTAGAGCAGGAGGAACAGGAAGTGACCTCATCATTTATGACGAGAGAGCAGGAGGAACAGGAAGTGACCTCAATCAGTGATGTCAAGACAAAACCCTGTTAAATTGACACCGATTCAAATCCAGACCTCAAAAACAGGTGTGAGGAGGATGTTAATCTTTATTGTGTAATCTACTGAGAGGGGTTTTTGTATTGTAGAGAGGGGCTTGTGCAACACTGTGCGTCACTAGCAGCACAGAAATACACAGCACTGTGTTCAGGATGTTGAAAATTGAAAATGTTAAGAGAGACGTTCTTCGGACGATCTCCGCCCAAATCCCCACTCATGTTGAAATGCTTTCCATATGAACTTTCAATGGTTGGATTCTGATAATACAGATATCCTATGAGTTTTAGTGCAGTTTCTCCTTGTAATTTCTGGTACCACAAAATAACCCTATAGTCAGATTTGTTGTGGTGGCAGAAGAGTTGAACATTCTCTCCAGGTCTACTGAAGACTGCAGAGGGAGTCTGGTGAACCTCAACACTGAGAGAGAGACCTGGAGAGAGGGGTAGAGAACACTTTCACTATCATACACATAGATAAGGGCATACGCAAGGGCATACGCATAGATATTTGTAGGCCTACAATTCAGATAAATAATTGATAATGTCCAAGATGAATGTTATTACCTGTGAGCCAAAGGAGTAAAACAATGATTTTGAAGAAAGGTTTGTACATGTTGAGTCTCAGAGCTGAACATGAAAACCAACTGACATCTCATCTCAACTGACTAGAGATGAGGAGGAACCGGAAGTGACATCAGCGATGTTATGACAGAATGTCTCTAGAATCTCTAGAAAGGATGGCTGCCATCCCACCCATTATGACATCATCGACTTAAATAGGGAGGCCCGTTCTACTCATTCTAGTTCTGTGGTTACAGAATATTGGCACCATGTCAAATCTCCCCCTCACCTCTCTGACAGTATCTGAACAGAGGTTTGTTAGTTCATGTGGTTTAATGCAGGTGTTTTGATACAGTACCAGATGGGTCTGATAGGTAGAGGTTTTTGTAGAGTAGACGGTGTCTCTGTAACCACTGTGTATAACTAGCAGCACAGAAATACTCCCCACTGTCTTCAACTTGTCTCAGTTTGAGGAGATGAAGGAAGGCTTCGTTCCTTCCATCACCTTTCACGTCAAAGTAACCTTTATATGAGGGTTCAACAGTCTGACCTGTATGGTATACATATGCTATGAGTTTCAGAGCCCTGTCTCCCACAGGACGCTGGTACCAGAGGATAGTGTCATAGTTAGGGATTTTATGACTGCAGCTGAGTGGGACAGAGACAGACGCATTAGGCTCTAGCAGCAGTGTAGAGGGAGACTGGTACACTACCTTACTGAGAGACACCTGGGGAGAGAGACAGAGACAGTGAGAGGGACAGAGACAGACGCATTAGGCTCTACCAGCAGTGTAGAGGGAGACTGGTACACTACTTTACTGAGAGAGACACCTGGGGAGAGAGACAGAGACAGGGAGAGGGACAGAGACAGACGCATTAGGCTCTACCAGCAGTGTAGAGGGAGACTGGTACACTACCTTACTGAGAGACACACCTGGGGAGAGAGACAGAGACAGGGAGAGGGACACTACCTTACTGAGAGAGACACCTGGGGAGAGATGTAGGGAGAGACACACCTGGGGAGAGAGACACCAGGGGAGAGATGTAGGGAGAGACACACCGGGGGAGAGAGACACCTGGGGAGAGATGTAGGGAGAGACACACCTGGGGAGAGAGACACCTGGGGAGAGATGTAGGGAGAGACACACCTGGGGAGAGAGACACCTGGGGAGAGAGACAGAGACAGGGAGAAGGACACTACCTTACTGAGAGAGACACCTGGGGAGAGATGTAGGGAGAGACACACCTGGGGAGAGAGACACCTGGGGAGAGAGACACCTGGGGAGAGAGACACCTGGGGAGAGATGTAGGGAGAGACACACCTGGGGAGAGACACACCTGGGGAGAGAGACACCTGGGGAGAGACACACCTGGGGAGAGATGTAGGG
This sequence comes from Oncorhynchus mykiss, assembly GCF_057628025.1. NCBI lineage: Eukaryota > Metazoa > Chordata > Actinopteri > Salmoniformes > Salmonidae > Oncorhynchus > Oncorhynchus mykiss. Next base: position 72,705,308 of record NC_143040.1, read on the forward strand.
AGAGACACACCTGGGGAGAGACACACCTGGGGAGAGAGACACCTGGGGAGAGAGACACCTGGGGAGAGATGTAGGGAGAGACACACCTGGGGAGAGACACACCTGGGGAGAGAGACACCTGGGGAGAGAGACACCTGGGGAGAGACACACCTTTTGGAGAGACACACCTGGGGAGAGAGACACCTGGGGAGAGAGACACCTGGGGAGAGAGACACCTGGGGAGAGACACACCTGGGGAGGACACATCTGGGGAGAGAGACACCTGGGGAGAGAGACACCTGGGGAGAGAGACACCTGGGGAGAGACACACCTGGGGAGAGAGACACCTGGGGAGAGAGACACCTGGGGAGAGAGACACCTGGGGAGAGACACACCTGGGGAGAGAGACACCTGGGGAGAGAGACACCTGGGGAGAGACACACCTGGGGAGAGAGACACCTGGGGAGAGAGACACCTGGGGAGAGAGACACCTGGGGAGAGAGACACCTGGGGAGAGATGTAGAGAGAGACACACCTGGGGAGAGAGACACCTGGGGAGAGAGACACCTGGGGAGAGATGTAGGGAGAGACACACCTGGGGAGAGACACACCTGGGGAGAGAGACACCTGGGGAGAGAGACACCTGGGGAGAGAGACACCTGGGGAGAGAGACACCTGGGGAGAGAGAGACCTGGGGAGAGAGACACCTGGGGAGAGAGACACCTGGGGAGAGAGAGACCTGGGGAGAGACACACCTGGGGAGAGAGACACCTGGGGAGAGAGACACCTGGGGAGAGAGACACCTGGGGAGAGAGACACCTGGGGAGAGAGAGACCTGGGGAGAGACACACCTGGGGAGAGAGACCTGGGGAGAGAGACACCTGGGGAGAGAGACACCTGGGGAGAGAGACACCTGGGGAGAGAGAGACCTGGGGAGAGACACACCTGGGGAGAGAGACACCTGGGGAGAGAGACACCTGGGGAGAGAGACACCTGGGGAGAGAGAGACCTGGGGAGAGACACACCTGGGGAGAGAGACCTGGGGAGAGAGACACCTGGGGAGAGAGACACCTGGGGAGAGAGACACCTGGGGAGAGAGACACCTGGGGAGAGAGACACCTGGGGAGAGAGAGACCTGGGGAGAGACACACCTGGGGAGAGAGACCTGGGGAGAGAGAGACCTGGGGAGAGAGACACCTGGGGAGAGAGACCTGGGGAGAGAGACCTGGGGAGAGAGACACCTGGGGAGAGAGACACCTGGGGAGAGAGACCTGGGGAGAGAGACACACCTGGGGAGAGAGACCTGGGGAGAGACACACCTGGGGAGAGAGACACCTGGGGAGAGAGAGACCTGGGGAGAGACACACCTGGGGAGAGAGACCTGGGGAGAGAGACACACCTGGGGAGAGAGACACCTGGGGAGAGAGACACCTGGGGAGAGAGACCTGGGGAGAGAGACACCTGGGGAGAGAGACACCTGGGGAGAGAGACCTGGGGAGAGAGACACACCTGGGGAGAGAGACCTGGGGAGAGAGACACACCTGGGGAGAGAGACACCTGGGGAGAGAGACCTGGGGAGAGAGACACCTGGGGAGAGAGACACCTGGGGAGAGAGACACCTGGGGAGAGATGTAGGGAGAGACACACCTGGGGAGAGAGACCTGGGGAGAGATGTAGAGAGAGAGAATTACTTTTACTTTACAATACGTAACAAAAACAATTTTACCAAAATGACTTAAGCTTGGATGAAACCTTTGTTAAGTAGTTATTGTTATACATGTATACACATTGTACATGTATACACACACTCTGTCATATTTAATAGTAGTTAAAAGTACCTGCGATCCAGAACAGCAGGACAGTAAAAAATGAAGAGTAGTTTGCACATGTTGACTCTCAGTGATGGTTGAATACCCTCTGACATCTCATCTGAACTGAGTGGAGAGGAGGGCAAGGACGTGACCTCGTCAGTGACTGGAGATGAGGCGAAACAGATGTGATGTCATCAGAGATGTGATGTCATCAGAGACGTGATGTCATCAGAGATGTGATGTCATCAGAGACGTGATGTCATCAGAGATGTGATGTCATCAGAGATGTGATGTCATCAGAGATGTGATGTCATCAGAAATGTGATGTCATCAGAGATGTGATGTCATCAGAGACGTGATGTCATCAGAGATGTGATGACATCAGAGATGTGATGACAGAAGGCAGCGTGACATCAGACCGGCTTTAACGTTATCTTATATTATTTGTGTGTAGTGTATCACAGTGGCTTCGGAAATTCAATGCCATTTTCTAAAGAAGGCAAATAATCAGTAGGAAAACCCTTTCGTCATAATTTGGAGGTCGTCAGATTGGCTTTACTTGCGGTATAACGTTTGCTAGCTACTTAAGATTGAGGGGAGGTCGTCAGATTGGCTTTACTTGCGGTATAACGTTAGCTAGCTACTTAAGATTGACAGGACACTACTGGATTTTACCAAGCTCATGTTATTATTGCAAGCTCATTTTTGGACAAACTTTTGCCAGGTAATGACAACATTGTACGGAAGCCCTGAAGCCCAAGCTGTTCAAACAACTTCACTAAGTCGTTCAAACGAGATACTAATTCATTTCAACGACATATCTTGTTTGAATTACTTAATTGTTTTTTTTGTTCTAATTATTCCTCATTCGTTATGCAGATTATCAGACTGTGTTGCCTGAAACCATTCATACACGGATTCCATCCATTGATATGATTATTCAGTGACAGTTTTTTTGACCCAAAGCAGGGCTACTTTTGAATGCCAGACCACGTCGAAGTGGCTGAGGAGCAGATACATTTGGGGGAGGGCTGAGCCACAAGCACTGCTCTGCATTTTTTTAAAATTATTGTGACCCCACCCACAGTAACCTATATCTAGTTTATTTTCTACTTTCAAACATTAAGATATGTAGTTTCTATTTTGAAGGACTGAAAATGTTTATTTGTTTTATTTAACCTTTATTTAACTAGGCAAGTCAGTTAAGAACAAATTCTTAATTACATTGACGGCCCTACCCCGGCCAAACCTTCCCCTAACCCGGACGACGCTGGGCCAATTGTGCACCGCCCTATGGGACTCCCGACCACTATGGTATGATACAGCCCGGGAACGAACCAGGGTCTGTAGTAACTCCTCTAGCACTGAGATGCAGTGCCTTAGACCGCTGCGCCACTCGGAAAACCAATGTATTAACAGATGTTTTAGGTAAGCAATGCACAGGCTACTGTAAAAATATATTTTAGTTTCTCTTGGAATAGAAACACCATAATGTACCAGTCAGAAGTTTGGACACACCTCAAGGCTTTTTCTTTATTTTTACTATTTTCTACATTGTAGAATAATAGTGAAGACATCAACACTATGAAATAACACATATGGAATCATGTAGTAACCAAAAAAAGTGTTGAACACACCTCATTGCCCTTCTGGTCTCAGGTTCAGGAAATCTAAAATTGACCCTAGAAATAGTACTGTTAGGAGATCTGGAGAGACCGGGTCAGTCAATTACTAATATACTAATACTCTTAGTAAAAGTATTTATCTTCAACAGGCAATCTCTAGATTCTATTTGATTAGATAGATTGAAATTGTACGTGGAACATCATAGCGTAGTTGAAAGATATGTGTTGCGTAGAAACATGAAGTGGGTGGCCAGCAAAGATAGATGGGATGGGCTGAGGGAAGCTGAGGGTTGGGATGTGGAATTGGAGACAAGTGGGAGTGGAGTTGCTGTGTGAGAGAGAATGATGGGATGGGCTGAGGGAAGTTGAGGGTTGGGATGTGGAAATGGAGACAAGTGGGAGTGGAGTTGCTGTGTGAGAGAGAGAATGATGGGATGGGCTGAGGGAAGCTGAGGGTTGGGATGTGGAAATGGAGACAAGTGGGAGTGGAGTTGCTTTGTGAGAGAGAGAATGATGGGATGGGCTAAGGGAAGCTGAGGGTTGGGATGTGGAATTTGAGACAAGTGGGAGTGGAGTTCCTGTGTGAGAGAGAGAATGATGGGATGGGCTGAGGGAAGCTGAGGGTTGGGATGTGGAATTGGAGACAAGTGGGAGTGGAGTTGCTGTGTGAGAGAGAGAATGATGGGATGGGCTGAGGGAAGCTGAGGGTTGGTATGTGGAATTGGAGACAAGTGGGAGTGGAGTTGCTGTGTGAGAGAGAGAATGATGGGATGGGCTGAGGGAAGCTGAGGGTTGGTATGTGGAATTGGAGACAAGTGGGAGTGGAGTTGCTGTGTGAGAGAGAGAATGATGGGATGGGCTGAGGGAAGCTGAGGGTTGGGATGTGGAATTGGAGACAAGTGGGAGTGGAGTTGCTGTGTGAGAGAGAGAATGATGGGATGGGCTGAGGGAAGCTGAGGGTTGGGATGTGGAATTGGAGACAAGTGGGAGTGGAGTTGCTGTGTGAGAGAGAGAATGATGGGATGGGCTGAGGGAAGCTGAGGGTTGGTATGTGGAATTGGAGACAAGTGGGATTGGAGTTCCTGTGTGAGAGAGAGAATGATGGGATGGGCTGAGGGAAGCTGAGGGTTGGTATGTGGAATTGGAGACAAGTGGGAGTGGAGTTGCTGTGTGAGAGAGAGAATGATGGGATGGGCTGAGGGAAGCTGAGGGTTGGTATGTGGAATTGGAGACAAGTGGGAGTGGAGTTGCTGTGTGAGAGAGATAATGATGGGATGGGCTGAGGGAAGCTGAGGGTTGGTATGTGGAATTGGAGACAAGTGGGAGTGGAGTTGCTGTGTGAGAGAGAGAATGATGGGATGGGCTGAGGGAAGCTGAGGGTTGGGATGTGGAATTGGAGACAAGTGGGAGTGGAGTTGCTGTGTGAGAGAGATAATGATGGGATGGGCTGAGGGAAGCTGTGGGATTGGAGACAAGTGGGAGTGGAGTTGCTGTGTGAGAGAGATAATGATGGGATGGGCTGAGGGAAGCTGATGGTTGGGATGTGGAATTGGGGACAAGTGGGAGTGGAGTTGCTGTGTGAGAGAGATAATGATGGGATGGGCTGAGGGAAGCTGTGGGATTGGAGACAAGTGGGAGTGGAGTTGCTGTGTGAGAGAGATAATGATGGTCAAAAGATAAAGGGGAAAAAAAGTCAAAATAAAACAACGTTCATTTGAATGACACGAAGTGGCAGTGTTTTTACTACTAATGCCTGTTTGCCTGAGGCTGATGCCTTGCAGGTGTTAGTACACATGCATATACACACACTCTCATTCAAATAAACACATGTAAGAACACACACATACATGTCATAGTGCCAGACATGCACACAAACATATACAGTCGGCATCGCTGTTATGATTTCAGTTGTCTTTGATGTCCTTTGTTTTAAATATAGTATTTTGTTTAAAAAAAATGGCATCATTGTTTGCTGTTTTCCTCTGTCTTTTCCCTTTTTCTCTTCAGTTCATTCTCTTGTTTTTTGTGTATTGGTTCTTGAGGGAATGGAATTAATTAATTGAATTAATATTTATTTTTTAAATTTTATTACGGGGGGGGGGGACTGTGGGAGGGGTCTTGAATGGTTGAGGGACACCTATCAGGGAACTGCGGGGGGGGGGGGATCTTGGAGGTTTCGGGTTTCACGAGATCATTTTTAAATCGAAGCATACAGTGCCTTCAGAAAGTATACCACTTGACTATTTCTACATTCTGTTACAGCCTCAATTCAAAAATGAAATTACATCTATTTTATTTCCACCCATCTACACACAATAGCCCATTATGACATCACAATACCCCATAATGACATCACAATACCACATAACAATTATCTTGTTTCATCCTATTCCCTATTTAGCACCCTGCGTTGGACCAGGGACTCTATGCAGCCCCTTTTACAGGTCAGTGTGGAGAACCTCTGCCTCCTTGGTGGAGAAGTGAGGAAGTGCTGCAGCTAAACCATCTAAACCAGACACTTATAACAGCATCATTACCATCTGGTTGATATCCAGTGGTTCAGAGCAAAGTGTTGATGAAGTGGTTGAAGACAGGTGCAGGTGTATAGAGCTGTAGTCAGTATTATATGAGAGGATCAGAGAGGGTTTTGTAGAGGAGAGAGGGTATAGTGAAACACTGTGCTTTACTAGCAGCACAGAAATACACTGCACTGTCTTCAGTTCCTCTCAGTTTAGCAATATGTAGATATGCCATTTTCCCAGTTGCAGCATCTCCACTCACAGTAAAACGCCCTTTAAAGGAATCTTCCACGGCAGGATTGGTGAGTAGCACATACCCAATGAGTTTCAGAGCAGTGTCTTGTTCTGACTGCTGGTACCACAGTATCATGTTGTAGCTTGGAACAGTATGGCTGCAGTTCAGTTGAACGTTATCGTCAGGCCCTTTTAGTATTGCAGTAGGAGTCTGCTGGACTTGGTCTGTTTGTGACAGCCCTGTGGATGAAAACAGAACAACTAAAATCTACAGTATTACTCAATATATTGACAGCAATATATTTGGGTAGTAAATATCTTTCATCTGAACAGTGATATAGTACCTGTCACCCACAGTGGTAGAGTTGCAACATGTATGAGAAGCTTGATCATGTTGATGGTTCTGGAGAGAAGAGTCACATGGACAAGGAGAAAGGGTTTTCAGATCGTCAGGGATGTGATGGAGGCTAGTGGGAGTGTCAAATGTATTGTTTGCATCCGAAATGGCACACTATTCCCTATATAGTGCACTTCTTTAGACCAGAGCCCTATGGCACCCTATTCCCTATATAGTGCAATACTTTAGACCAGAGCCCTATGGCACCCTATTCCCTATATAGTGCACTTCTTTAGACCAGAGCCCTATGGCACCCTATTCCCTATATATTGCCCTACTTTTGACCACAGCCAATAGGGGTGAAAAGAGAAAAACGTAGAACTGAGCTGCCGGAGGGGAAGGAAATGACATCATGATGTGCATTGATATTCAAAACAGATGCATAGTTCCCCGAAAGGTCTCCTGTTGACATAAAGGTGTATTGTAGAATAAACCGGAAATAGTGGTTTATGGCAGGTGTGTTGATGTGCCCAGGACATCTATAGTGGTTTATAACAGGTGTGCTGGGTGTTGATGTGCCCAGGACATCTATAGTGGTTTATAACAGGTGTACTGGGTGTTGATGTACACTACAGTTAAGGTATATAGGATCGGAGGGTTTTTGTAGGGAAGAGAAGGGTATCTACATCACTGTGTTGGCTGGCTGCACAGTAATACACTGCACTGTTTTCAGGGTCTGACAGAAACTGAAGTGAGGCTTCTATCTCTCCATCTCCACGGATTTCAAAGTGCTGTTTGAATTGATCTTCAATTGTTGGATTCTTATAAAACACAACTCCAATCAGTTTCAGATTAGTATCAGCTATTGACTGCTGGTACCACAATATAGTATAGTATGAACTGAGAGTATGGCTGCATTTGATTATCACTGTAACATTGGGACTTTCCAATAGTGCTGAGGGAACCTGGAGGACTTTACTGCTCAGAGAACTTCCTGAGAAGAAAACAAGAGATTCATATTTAAACAGACTGATTCATCAGACACAAGACTATTAGCAGGGAGTGTTTTCAGGATGAACAGACATTCTACAGACATGTCGTTATTACCTGTGAGCCAGAACAATGAGAGGGTGAACGTCAGGAAACCTCTGATCATGATGACTGACTCAAATCGATGAAAAACTGGCATGATGATGATGATGATGATGTTGATGTTTCCTCAGTGGAGGAGAGATATGAGTGTCTCCTGGATGAAGCTCTGAGGTGAAAGGAGAGGGGCTGATGTAGTAGCATATTTTATTTAGGGTGGTGGTTAGTGGGAGTGTCAGAATGTCTGTACCATAATGTTTGCTCATAGGACCTCACAGTGAACCTTTCTGATCATGACAATGAAATGAGACAGACATTATTAGAAGTAGAGTTAGAGGTCCCCCTACAGTACATGATGAGACCATCACCTCTTCAGATATTATATGCTGTCCTATATCAACACTGGGGGTTTAGTACAGCTGTACTTGTTATATTATATCAACACTGGGGGTTTAGTACACCTGTACTTGTTATATTATATCAACACTGGGGGTTTAGTTCAGCTGTACTTGTTATATTATATCAACACTGGGGGTTTAGTTCAGCTGTACTTGTTATATTATATCAACACTGGGGGTTTAGTACAGCTGTACTTGTTATATTATATCAACACTGGGGGTTTAGTACAGCTGTACTTGTTATATTATATCAACACTGGGGGTTTAGTACAGCTGTACTTGTTATATTATATCAACACTGGGGGTTTAGTACAGCTGTACTTGTTATATTATATCAACACTGGGGGTTTAGTTCAGCTGTACTTGTTATATTATATCAACACTGGGGGTTTAGTACAGCTGTACTTGTTATATTATATCAACACTGGGGGTTTAGTACAGCTGTCCTTGTTATATTATATCAACACTGGGGGTTTAGTTCAGCTGTACTTGTTATATTATATCAACACTGGGGGTTTAGTTCAGCTGTACTTGTTATATTATATCAACACTGGGGGTTTAGTACAGCTGTACTTGTTATATTATATCAACACTGGGGGTTTAGTTCAGCTGTACTTGTTATATTATATCAACACTGGGGGTTTAGTACAACTGTACTTGTTATATTATATCAACACTGGGGGTTTAGTACAGCTGTACTTGTTATATTGTAACGACGTTCGTCTGTAGGAGGAGAAGCGGACCAAAAAGCAGCGTGGTGGTTATTCATGTTCTTTAATGGAAAACTGAACGATACATGAAATAACTCAAATCTACAAAACAACAAACGGAACGTGAAAACCTATACAGCCTATCCTGTGACAACAAACACAGTGACAGGAACAATCACCCACAAACACACAGTGAAACCCAGGCTACCTAAGTATGATTCTCAATCAGAGACAACTAATGACACCTGCCTCTGATTGAGAACCATACTAGGCCGAAAACATAGAAATGCCCCAAAACATAGAAAAACAAACATAGACTGCCCACCCAACTCACGCCCTGACCATACTAAATAAATACAAAACAACAGAAATAGAGGTCAGAACGTGACATATATTATATCAACACTGGGGGTTTAGTACAGCTGTACTTGTTATATTATATCAACACTGGGGGTTTAGTACACCTGTACTTGTTATATTATATCAACACTGGGGGTTTAGTACACCTGTACTTGTTATATTATATCAACACTGGGGGTTTAGTACAGCTGTACTTGTTATATTATATCAACACTGGGGGTTTAGTACAGCTGTACTTGTTATATTATATCAACACTGGGGGTTTAGTTCAGCTGTACTTGTTATATTATATCAACACTGGGGGTTTAGTTCAGCTGTACTTGTTATATTAGATCAACACTGGGGGTTTAGTACAGCTGTACTTGTTATATTATATCAACACTGGGGGTTTAGTACAGCTGTACTTGTTATATTATATCAACACTGGGGGTTTAGTACAGCTGTACTTGTTATATTATATCAACACTGGGGGTTTAGTTCAGCTGTACTTGTTATATTATATCAACACTGGGGGTTTAGTTCAGCTGTACTTGTTATATTAGATCAACACTGGGGGTTTAGTACAGCTGTACTTGTTATATTATATCAACACTGGGGGTTTAGTACAGCTGTACTTGTTATATTATATCAACACTGGGGGTTTAGTACAGCTGTACTTGTTATATTATATCAACACTGGGGGTTTAGTACAGCTGTACTTGTTATATTATATCAACACTGGGGGTTTAGTACAGCTGTACTTGTTATATTATATCAACACTGGGGGTTTAGTACAGCTGTACTTGTTATATTATATCAACACTGGGGGTTTAGTACAGCTGTACTTGTTATATTATATCAACACTGGGGGTTTAGTAAGCTAATAAAACCGCATAATAAGTTATATAATTATAAATGTAGACTGAAGTATTGTGACAGAAAATATGAGGAGGAGTGTGACCATCATGTCAGATCACAGCGCAGGTTGATCATTAAAATGTTTTGTAGTCAGGATGGGGGTCCCCCAGCAAAATCTCACTTAGGTCCCCAAATGTCTAGAGAAACGGGATATGTAATTGTAACCACATACTTTATGTTAATTAGTAATGACACTAAACTGTAAATACTGTTATTCTGTACGATCAACTTGCTGATGCTGTAATCCATCTCTTTATTCATTGGCTCTGAACCAAACTCCAACCTCAGATGCAGGTGTTGTGATCACTGCTCATAGTTTTCTATCAGACAGGGTTTTTGTAGAGGAGAGGAGGTTCTCTACATCACTGTGTTGGCTGGCTGCACAGTAATACACTGCACTGTCTTCAGGTGCTCTCAGACTCAGTAGTTGAAGATAAGCCTCTTTCCTACCATCTCCACTCACATTAAAGTGCTTTTCAAACGATTTCTCCATGGTTATTGACTTGGTATATACATAACCAATGAGTTTCATAGTTGTGTCTCCTGTTGACTGTTGGTACCACAGTATTGTAATGTAGTTTTTAATAGTATGGTTGCAGGTGAGTTGGACATTATCTTTAGATCCTTTCAGTATTGCAATAGGAATCTGATGGACTTCGGTGCTAAGAGACTGCCCTGTTGACAAAGAGAGAGAGAGAGAGAGAGACAGAGAGAGAGAGACAGAGAGAGAGAGAGACACAGAGAGAGATAAGACATTTTATTTAGTTTAACGACATTCATAGATTTGTTAGACTTCTCTTAATGAGTGGTGTAATACCTGTCACCCAGAGTGGTAGAGCTGCCAGGTGAATCAGAACTCTGATCATAGTGAAGAAGACTTGATGGAGAAGATGAATATGTTTCCTCAGTGGAGGAGAGATATGAGTGTCTCCTGGATGAAGCTCTGAGGTGAAAGGAGAGGGGCTGATGTAGTAGCATATGTTATTTAGGGTGGTGGTTAGTGGGAGTGTCAGAAAGTCTGTACCATAATGTTTGCTCATAGGACCTCACAGTGAACCTTTCTGATCATGACAATGAAATGAGACAGACATTATTACATGTAGAGTTAGAGGTCCCCCTACAGTACATGATGAGACTAGTTAAACAAAGGTTAAATAAAAAGTTAAAAAGGACCTGAAAACAGGTTACTAACAGGTAGACCTGAAAACAGGTTACTAACAGGTAGACCTGAAAACAGGTTACTAACAGGTAGACCTGAAAACAGGTTACTAACAGGTAGACCTGAAAACAGGTTACTAACAGGTAGACCTGAAAACAGGTTACTAACAGGTAGACCTGAAAACAGGTTACTAACAGGTAGACCTGAAAACAGGTTTGTGCACTTCTCTGTGTGTGGAGTAAAGGTTGTCCAGAGTTTTTTCCCCCTATAGTTACTCATTTAACATGCTGATAGAAATTTGGTTAGACGGATTTAAGTTTCCCTGCATTAAAGTCCCCGGCCACTAGGAGCGCCGCCTCTGGATGAGCATTTTCCTATATGCTCATGGAGGTTTACAGGTCATTGAGTACGGTCTTAGTGCCAGCATCAGTCTGTGGTGGAATGTAAACAGCTACTAAAAATACAGATGAAAACTCTCTAGGTAGATAGTGTGGTCTACAGCTTATCATGAGATACTCTACCTCAGGCAAGCCCAACCTCGAGACTTCCTTAGATATTGTGCACCAGCTGTTGTTTACATATATGCATAGCCCCGTCTCTTAGCATAGCATAGCTGTTCTATCCTCTCGATAGAGTATTTAACTCACCAGCTGTTGTTTACATATATGCATAGGCCTCCACCCTGTGTCTTACCAGAGCCTGTTGTTCTATCCTCTCGATAGAGTATATAACCCACCAGCTGTTTGTTATTAAAGTCATCGTTCAGCCACGACTCGGTGAAACACAAGATATTACAGTTTTTAATATCCCGTTGGTAGTATTTCCTCGATTTCAGTTCGTCCCATTTATATTCCAGCAATTGAACATTAGCTAGCAGGACGGAGGGCAAAGGCAGGTTAGCTACATTTCGCCTGATCCTCACAAGGCACCCTGATCTTTATCAGTGAAGTCCATATTTTCAAGCATAGTGGTGGCTGCATCAGCTTAGGGTTATGCTTGAAATCATTAAGGACTGGCAAGTTTTTCAGGGTAAAAAATAAACATAATGGAACTAAACACAGGCAAAATCCTGAACCTGGTTCAGTCTGCATTCCACCAGACACTGGGATATGAATTGTCAGCAGGACAATAACCTACAACACAAGGCCAAATCTAAACTGACGTTGAATTCCAAGGAAACAGTGAATGTTCAACAGTGGCCAAGTCTTGAATTAAAATCTAATTGAAAATCTATGGCAGTATTCTGGGACTGAAAAGTTGAGCTCCTAAACTTTATTCTAAGTAATATTTCCGTACCTGTAGACCAAAGTAGTGTGACAGAGAATATGATGAGCAGTGTGATCATCATGTCAAATCTCAATGCCAGAAACAGATCAGAGAGAGAGAGAGAGAGTAGACAGGTGAACACACATCTATCATGGCCAAATACCGACAGGGTGGCCAAGGGCCCTGACCTCCACAGAGCCCCCATTGATTTTGTTAGTCGTTCTCACTTAGATATCATATTAGCATGGCATTAGTCAATACATAATGTGTAGAATTGCAGGAAATTTGTTATAAAATTGCAACGTGTTTTATCCGTCCATTGGTTTATAACTGCCCCATGGCAAAAAGAGCAAATTGTCAAGAAATATTTTTGCTATGACTGTCTGGAAGTGGTCTGAGTGGAGAGGGAGACAGAACATGTGCTGTTATTGGCAGAGAGGTTTAGAACTCTCTTTCTGATTGGTCTTTTAACTAATTTACTGCAAGGTGATGTCACAGTGGAACGCCAAAACTCCATCCCACCAAAACATGCTGAAATATTAGGCGTCCTTTTCAAACAGCTCTTACACTAAATGGGCATTATCATAATGTTCATGATTTCACAGTATTACTTCAACCTCATAGTGTGGAAATATATATCAAACACAGCAGCTGACGTTGTTGAATGCACTGGCCCTTTAAAACAGCAACATGTTCTGTTCTCCCCATGAGAAAACGTGTAGAACTGCAGGAAATGTACTTAAAAACTTAATAATGTCTCTCCAGTCAAGAGGTTGGCCACAAATATGTTGACGTTAGGATGGGAGTCGCAAAGGCAAATTGAGCTTAGGTCCCTAAAGGCTAGAGAAACAGGATGTGACATTGTAACCACATAATTGATGTTAATTAGTAATGACACTAAACTGTAAATACTGTTATACTGTACTAGGCCAGATACGATCAACTTGCTGATGCTGTAATCCATCTCTTTATTCATTGGCTCTGAGCCAAACTCCAACCTCAGATGCAGGTGTTGTGATCACTGCTCATAGTTTTCTATCAGACAGGGTTTTTGTAGAGGAGAGGAGGTTCTCTACATCACTGTGTTGGCTGGCTGCACAGTAATACACTGCACTGTCTTCAGGTGCTCTCAGACTCAGTAGATGAAGATAAGCCTCTTTCCCACCGTCTCCACTCACATTGAAGTGTTTTTCAAATGATTTCTCCATGGTTATTGTCTTGTAATATGCAAAACCAATGAGTTTCATAGCAGTGTCTCCTGGTGACTGTTGGTACCACAGTATTGTAATGTAGTTTTGAATAGCATGGTTGCAGGTGAGTTGTACATTATCTTTAGATCCTTTTAGTATTGCAATAGGAGTCTGATGGACTTTACTGCTAAGAGACTGCCCTGTTGACAAAGAGAGAGAGAGAGAGAGAGAGACAGAGATACAGAGACAGAGGGAGTGAGAGAGATAGACACAGAGAGAGATAGGATATTTTATTTAGTTAAACGACATTCATAGATTTGTTAGACTTCTCTTAATGAGTGGTTTAATACCTGTCACCCAGAGTGGTAGAGCTGCCAGGTGAATCAGAACTCTGATCATAGTGAAGAAGACTTGATGGAGAAGATTAATATGTTTCCTCAGTGGAGGAGAGATATGAGTGTCTCCTGGATGAAGCTCTGAGGTGAAAGGAGAGGGGCTGATGTAGTAGCATATGTTATTTAGGGTGGTGGTTAGTGGGAGTGTCAGAAAGTCTGCAACATAATGTTTGCTCATAGGACCTCACAGTGAACCTTTCTGATCATGATCAATGAAATGAGACAGACATTATTACAAGTAGAGTTAGAGGTCCCCCTACAGTACATGATGAGACCATCATCTCTTCAGATATTATATGCTGTCCTATATCAACACTGGGGGTTTAGTACAGCTGTACTTGTTATATTATATCAACACTGGGGGTTTAGTACAGCTGTACTTGTTATATTATATCAACACTGGGGGTTTAGTACAGCTGTACTTGTTATATTATATCAACACTGGGGGTTTAGTTCAGCTGTACTTGTTATATTATATCAACACTGTGGGTTTAGTTCAGCTGTACTTGTTATATTATATCAACACTGGGGGTTTAGTACAGCTGTACTTGTTATATTATATCAACACTGGGGGTTTAGTACAGCTGTACTTGTTATATTATATCAACACTGGGGGTTTAGTACAGCTGTACTAGTTATATTATATCAACACTGGGGGTTTAGTACAGCTGTACTTGTTATATTATATCCACACTGGGGGTTTAGTACAGCTGTACTTGTTATATTATATTATATCAAATCAAATCAAATTGTATTAGTCACATGCTCCGAATACAACTGGTGTAGACCGTACATTGAAATGCTTACTGATGAGCCCCTAACCAACAATCCAGTTTAAAAAAACAATGCAGATAAGAATAAGAGATAAAAATAACAAGTAATTAAAGAGCAGCAGTAAAATAACAATTCCGAGACAATATACAGCGGGTGCCGATGCAGAGTCAATGTGAGGGGGTACTGGTTAATTGTGGTAGTATGTTTTTGTAGGTAGAGTTATGAAAGTGACTATGCATACATGACAATAGAGAGTAGCAGTGGTGTAAAGGGTGGTGGGGGGCACTTCAAATACTATTGGTAGCCATTTGACTCGATGTTCAGGAATCTTATGGTTTCGTGGTAGAAGCTGTTTAGAATCATATTTTACCTAGACTTGGCGCTCTGGTATCCCTTGCCATGCGGTAGCAGAGAGAACAGTCTATGACTTGGGTGGCTGGAGTCGTTGACAATTTTTAGTGCCTTCCTCTGACACCGCCTGGTATTGAAGTCCTGGAAGGCAGGAAGGTTGGCCCCGGTGATGTACTGGGCTGTTCGCACTGCACTCTGTAGTGACTTGCGGTCGGAGGCCGAGCAGTTGCCATAATAGTTGTGATGCTCTCGATGGTGCAGCTGCAGAACCTTTTGAGGATCTGAGGACCCATGCCAAATATTTTCAATCTTCTGAGGGGGATTTGGTTTTGTAATGGGGGCCTGTTCAGTTCTCTTTTTCCTGTATTCCATAATCACCTCCTTTGTCTTGATCACTTTGAGAGAGAGGTTGTTGTCCTGGCACCACATGGCCAGTTCTCTGACCTCGTCGTTGTCGGTGATCAGGCCTACCACTGTTGTGTCATCTGCAAATGTAGTGATGGTGTTGGTGATGGTGTTGGAGTCATGCCTGGCCAATGCAGTCATGAGTGAACAAGGAGTACAGGAGGGGACTGAGCATGCACCCCTGAGGGGCCCCTGTGTTGAGGATCAGCATGGTAGATGTGTTGTTATTGCTGGTGTCCCGTCAGGAAATCCAGGATCCAGTTGCAGAAGGGAGGTGTTTAGTCCAAGGGTCCTTAGCTTATTGATGAGCTTTGAGGGCATTATGAGCTGTAGCCAATGAATAGCATTCGCACATAGGTGTTCCTTTTGTCCAGGTGTGAAATGGCAGTGTGGAGTGCAATAGAGATTGCATCATTTGTGGATCTGTTGGGGTGGTATACAAATTGGAGTGGGTCTAGGGTTTCTGGGATGAGGGTGTTGATGTGAGCCATGACCAGCATTTTAAATGCACTTCATGGCTACAGATGTGAGCGAAACCCCTCGCCAACAGCCATTGAAATTGCAGAGAGCCAAATACAAATCAACAAAAATCTCATAAATCATATTTCTCAAACATACAAATATTAGGAACTATTGTAAAGATACAATTCTTGTTAATCCGGCCACAGTGTCTGATTTGAAAAATGCTTTACAGCCATAGCTCCACAAACAATTATGTTAGGTCACCACCAAGGCACAGAAAAACCCACCCATTTTTCCAGCCAACGAGAGAAGTCACAAAAAGCACAAATAGAGATCAAATGAATCACTAACCTTTGATGATCTTCATCAGATGACGCTCATATGACTCCATGTTACACAATACATGGATGTTTTGTTCGATAAAGTGCATATTTATATAAAAAAATCTAATTTTACATTGGCGCGTTACGTTCAGTAGTTCTAAAACATGTGGTGATTGTGCAGAGAGCCACATGAATTCACAGAAATACGCATTACAAATGTTGATGAAAATTCAAGTGTTATGCATGGAACTTTAGATACACTTCTCCTTAATGCAACCGCTGTGTCAGATTTCAAAAAAACTTTACGGAAAAAGCATAATCTGAGGACGGAGCTCAGAGCCCAAACCAGCCAAAAGAAATATCCGCCATGTTGCAAAATCAACATTAGTCATAAATAGCAATATAAATATTCACTTACCTTTGATGATCTTCATCAGAATGCACTCCCAGGAATCGCAGTTCCACAATAAATGTTTGTTTTGTTCGATAATGTCCATCATTTATGTCCATTTATGTCCAAATAGCTTCTTTTGTTAGGGCGTTTGGTAAACAAATCCAAATGCGCGTTCTGGTCTGTTCGGACGAAAAGTTCAAAAAGTTATACTACAGGTCGAAGAAACTTGTCAAACTAAGTATAGAATCAATCTTTAGAATGTTTTTATCATAAATGTTCAATAATGTTCCAACCGGAGAATTCCATTGTCTGTAGAAAAGCAATGGAACGCAGGTCGCTCTCATGTGAAATGCACGTGACAAGCGCGTGACACTCTGCCAGACCACTGACTCAAAGAGCTCTCATCCGGTTCCACTTCACAGTAGAAGCCTGAAACAACGTTCTAAAGATGGTTGACATCTAGTGGAAGCCTTTAGGAAGTGCAAATTTACCCATATTCCACTGTGTATTTGATAGGGCTGAGTTCAAAAACTACAAAGCTCAGATTTCCCACTTCCTGTTTGGATTTTGTCTCAGGTTTTTACCTGCCATATGAGTTCTGTTGTACACATAGACATCATTCAAACAGTTTTAGAAACTTCAGAGTGTTTTCTATCCAATAATAATAATAATATGCTAATATTAGCATCTGGGACTGAGGAGAAGGCAGTTGACTCTGGGCACACTATTCATCCAAAAGTGAAAATGCTGCCCCCTATCCCAAAGAAGTTAAAGGTCTTATTCAAATCGTCTGTGGGGAGTGTGATAACACAGTCTCCCGGACTGCATGTTTCAGTGTTATTTGCCTCCAAGCGAGCATAGAAGTAGTTTAGCTCATCTGGTAGGCTCGTGTCACTGGGCAGCTCTCGGCTGTGCTTTCCTTTGTAGTCTCTAATGGTTTGCAAGCCCTGCTACATCCGACGAGCGTCAGAGCCAATGTATTATGACTCGATCTTAGTCCTGTATTGACGATTTGCCTGTTTGATGATTCGTCGAAGGGCATAGCAGGATTTCTTATCGGCTTCCGGGTCCTTCTCCGAGTCCTGCTCCTTGAAAGCGGTAGCTCTAGCTTTTGCTCGGTGTGGATGCTGCCTGTAATCCATGGCTTCTGGTTGGTGTATGTACGTACAGTCACTGTGTGGGCACTTATTGATGAAGCCAATGACTGATGTGGTGTACTCCCCAATGCCATCAGAAGAAACCCAGAACATATTCCGGTCTATGCTAGTAAAACCGTCCTGTAGCTTCCTCTGACCACTTTTTTATTGATCTAGTCACTTTTACTTCCTGCTTTCATTTTTACTTGTAAGCAGGAATCAGGAGGTTAGAATTATGGTCAGATTTGCCAAATGGAGGGTGAGGGAGAGCTTTGTGCACGTCTCTGTGTATGGAGTAAAGGCTGTCCAGAGATTTTTTCCCCCTATGGTTGCGCATTTAACATGCTGATAGAAATTTGGTTAGATGGATTTAAGTTTCCCTGCATTAAAATGCCTAGCCACTAGGAGCCCTGCCTTTGGATGAGCATTTTCCTGTTTGCTCATGGAGGTTTACAGGTCATTGAGTGCGGTCTTAGTGCCAGCATCAGTCTGTGGTGGAATGTAAACAGCTACTAAAAATACAGATGAAAACTCTCTAGGTAGATAGTGTGGTCTACAGCTTATCATGAGATACTCTACCTCAGGCAAGCAAAACCTTGAGACTTCCTTATATATTGTGCACCAGCTGTTGTTTACATATATGCATAGGCCTCCACCCCGTGTTTTACCAGAGGCTGCTGTTCTATCCTCTCGATAGAGTATATAACCCACCAGCTGTTGTTTACATATATGCATAGGCCTCCACCCCGTGTCTTAGCAGAGGCTGCTGTTCTATCCTCTCGATAGAGTATATAACCCACCAGCTGTTATGTACATATATGCATAGGCCTCCACCCCGTGTCTTACCAGAGGCTGCTGTTCTATCCTCTCGATAGAGTATATAACCCACCAGCTGTTGTTTACATATATGCATAGGCCTCCACCCCGTGTCTTACCAGAGGCTGTTGTTCTATCCTCTCGATAGAGTATATAACCCACCAGCTGTTGTTATTAAAGTCATCGTTCAGCCACGACTCGGTGAAACATAAGATATTACAGTTTTTAATGTCCCGTTGGTAGTATTTCCTCGATTTCAGTTCGTCCCATTTATATTCCAGCAATTGAACATTAGCTAGCAGGACGGAAGGCAAAAGCAGGTTAGCCACATATCGCCTGATCCTCACAAGGCACCCTGATCTTTATCAGTGAAGTACAACTCTCCATATTTTCAAGCATAGTGGTGGCTACATCAGCTTAGGGGTATGCTTGAAATCATTAAGGACTGGCGAGTTTTTCAGGGTAAAAAATAAACAGAATGGAGCTAAACACAGGCAAAATCCTGAACCTGGTTCAGTCTGCATTCCACCAGACACTGGGATATGAATTGTCAGCAGGACAATAACTTAAAACACAAGGCCAAATCTAAACTGACGTTGAATTCCAAGGAAACAGTGAATGTTCAACAGTGGCCAAGTTAAAGTGTTGAATTAAAATCTAATTGAAAATCTATGGCAGTGTTCTGGGACTGAAAAGTTGAGCTTCTAAAACTTTATTCTAAGTAATATTTACGTACCTGTAGACCAAAGTAGTGTGACAGAGAATATGATGACCTCCACAGAGCCTCCATTGATTTTGTTAGTCGTTCTCACTTAGATATCATATTAGCATGGCATTAGTCAATACATAATGTGTAGAATTGCAGGAAATTTGTTATAAAATTGCAACGTGTTTTATCCGTCCATTGGTTTATAACTGCCCCATGGCAAAAAGAGCAAATTGTCATGTCAGATCTCAATGCCAGAAACAGATCAGAGAGAGAGAGAGAGAGTAGACAGGTGAACACACATCTATCATGGCCAAATACCGACAGGGTGGCCAGGGGCCCTGACCTCCACAGGGCCCCCATTGATATTTTTTTTGTCGTTCTCACTCAGATATCATATTAGCATATAGTCATTACAAAATGTGTAGAATTGCAGGAAATTTGTTATAAAATTGCAATGTTTTACATCCGCCCATGGCAAAATGAGCCAATTGACAAGAAATATTTTTGCTATGACTGTCTGGAAGTGGTCTGGGTGGAGAGGGACACTGAACATGTGCTGTTATTGGCAGAGAGGTTTGGAACTCTCTTTCTGATTGGTCATTTAACTAGTTTACTGCAAGGTGATGTCACAGTGGAACGCCAAAACTCCATCCCACCAAAACAGTCAGAAATATTAGGAGTCCTTTACAAACAGCTCTTACACTAAATGGGCATTATCATAATTTTCATGATTTCACAGTATTACTTCAACCTCATAGTGTGGAAATATATATCAAACACAGCTAAATATCGTTTTTGAATGCACTGGCCCTTTAAAACAGCAACATGTTCTGTACTCGACATGGCAAAATGTGTAGAATCGACAGAAATTCACTTTAGAACCCATAAATGTCTCTCCAGTCACTAAAATGTTTTGTCGCTAAAATGGGGGTCCCCCAGCCAAATCTCACTTAGGTCCCCTAAAGGCTAGAGAATCGGGATATGACATTGTAACAACATACTTTATGTTAATTTGTAATGACAGTAAACTGTAAATACTGTTATTCTGTACTCGGCCAGATACGATCAACTTGCTGATGCTGTAATCCATCTCTTTATTCAATGGCTCTGAACCAAACTCCAACCTCAGATGCAGGTGTTGTGATCACTGCTCATAGTTTTCTATCAGACATGGTTTTTGTAGAGGAGAGGAGCTTCTCTACATCACTGTGTTGGCTGGCTGCACAGTAATACACTGCACTGTCTTCAGGTGCTCTCAGACTCAGTAGATGAAGATAAGCCTCTTTCCCACCGTCTCCACTCACATTGAAGTGTTTTTCAAATGATTTCTCCATGGTTATTGTCTTGTAATATGCAAAACCAATGAGTTTCATAGCAGTGTCTCCTGTTGACTGTTGGTACCACAGTATTGTATAGTAGTTTTGAATAGTATGGTTGCAGGTGAGTTGGACATTATCTTCAGATCCTTTTAGTATTGCAATAGGAGTCTGATGGACTTTGCTGCTAAGAGACTGCCCTGTTGACAAAGAGAGAGAGAGACAGAGAGAGAGAGAGAGAGAGAGAGAGAGAGATAGAGAGAGAGACAGAGAGACAGAGAGACAGAGAGAGAGAGAGAGAGAGAGAGAGAGAGATAGATAGAGAGACAGAGAGAGTGAGAGAGAGAGACACAGAGAGAGATAAAACATTTTATTTAGTTAAACGACATTCATACATTTGTTAGACTTCTCTTAATGAGTGGTGTAATACCTGTCACCCAGAGTGGTAGAGCTGCCAGGTGAATCAGAACTCTGATCATAGTGAAGAAGACTTGATGGAGAAGATGAATATGTTTCCTCAGTGGAGGAGAGATATGAGTGTCTCCTGGATGAAGCTCTGAGGTGAAAGGAGAGGGGCTGATGTAGTAGCATATGTTATTTAGGGTGGTGGTTAGTGGGAGTGTCAGAAAGTCTGTCCCATAATGTTTGCTCATAGGACCTCACAGTGAACCTTTCTGATCATGATCAATGAAATGAGACAGACATTATTACAAGTAGAGTTAGAGGTCCCCCTACAGTACATGTTGAGACCATCACCTCTTCAGATATTATATGCTGTCCTATATCAACACTGGGGGTTTAGTGCAGCTGTACCTCTTATATTATATAAACACTTGGGGTTTAGTTCAGCTGTACTTGTTATATTATATCGACACTGGGGGTTTAGTACAGCTGTACTTGTTATATTATATCAACACTGGGGGTTTAGTACAGCTGTACCTGTTATATTATATCAACACTGGGGGTTTAGTACAGCTGTACTTGTTATATTATATCAACACTGGGGGTTTAGTACAGCTGTACTTGTTATATTATATCAACACTGGGGGTTTAGTACAGCTGTACTTGTTATATTATAACAACACTGGGGGTTTAGTACAGCTGTACTTGTTATATTATATCAACACTGGGGGTTTAGTACAGCTGTACTTGTTATATTATATCAACACTGGGGGTTTAGTACAGCTGTACTTGTTATATTATATCAACACTGGGGGTTTAGTTCAGCTGTACTTGTTATATTATACTATATCAAATCAAATCAAATTGTATTAGTCACATGCTCCGAATACAACTGGTGTAGACCGTACAGTGAAATGCTTACTGATGAGCCCCTAACCAACAATCCAGTTTAAAAAAACAATGCAGATAAGAATAAGAGATAAAAATAACAAGTAATTAAAGAGCAGCAGTAAAATAACAATTCCGAGACAATATACAGCGGGTGCCGATGCAGAGTCAATGTGAGGGGGTACTGGTTAATTGTGGTAGTATGTTTTTGTAGGTAGAGTTATGAAAGTGACTATGCATACATGACAATAGAGAGTAGCAGTGGTGTAAAGGGTGGTGGGGGGCACTTCAAATGCTATTGGTAGCCATTTGACTCGATGTTCAGGAATCTTATGGTTTCGTGGTAGAAGCTGTTTAGAATCATATTTTACCTAGACTTGGCGCTCTGGTATCCCTTGCCATGCGGTAGCAGAGAGAACAGTCTATGACTTGGGTGGCTGGAGTCGTTGACAATTTTTAGTGCCTTCCTCTGACACCGCCTGGTATTGAAGTCCTGGAAGGCAGGAAGGTTGGCCCCGGTGATGTACTGGGCTGTTCGCACTGCACTCTGTAGTGACTTGCGGTCGGAGGCCGAGCAGTTGCCATAATAATTGTGATGCTCTCGATGGTGCAGCTGCAGAACCTTTTGAGGATCTGAGGACCCATGCCAAATATTTTCAATCTTCTGAGGGGGATTTGGTTTTGTAATGGGGGCCTGTTCAGTTCTCTTTTTCCTGTATTCCATAATCACCTCCTTTGTCTTGATCACTTTGAGAGAGAGGTTGTTGTCCTGGCACCACATGGCCAGTTCTCTGACCTCGTCGTTGTCGGTGATCAGGCCTACCACTGTTGTGTCATCTGCAATTGTAGTGATGGTGTTGGTGATGGTGTTGGAGTCATGCCTGGCCAATGCAGTCATGAGTGAACAGGGAGTACAGGAGGGGACTGAGCATGCACCCCTGAGGGGCCCCTGTGTTGAGGATCAGCATGGTGGATGTGTTGTTATTGCTGGTGTCCCGTCAGGAAATCCAGGATCCAGTTGCAGAAGGGAGGTGTTTAGTCCAAGGGTCCTTAGCTTATTGATGAGCTTTGAGGGCATTATGAGCTGTAGCCAATGAATAGCATTCGCACATAGGTGTTCCTTTTGTCCAGGTGTGAAATTGCAGTGTGGAGTGCAATAAAGATTGCATCATTTGTGGATCTGTTGGGGTGGTATACAAATTGGAGTGGGTCTAGGGTTTCTGGGATGAGGGTGTTGATGTGAGCCATGACCAGCATTTTAAATGCACTTCATGGCTACAGATGTGAGCGAAACCCCACGCCAACAGCCATTGAAATTGCAGAGAGCCAAATACAAATCAACAGAAATCTCATAAATCATATTTCTCAAACATACAAATATTAGGCACTATTGTAAAGATACAATTCTTGTTAATCTGGCCACAGTGTCTGATTTGAAAAATGCTTTACAGCCATAGCTCCACAAACAATTATGTTAGGTCACCACCAAGCCACAGAAAAACCCAGCCATTTTTTCCAGCCAACGAGAGAAGTCACAAAAAGCACAAATAGAGATCAAATGAATCACTAACCTTTGATGATCTTCATCAGATGACGCTCATAGGACTCCATGTTACACAATACATGTATGTTTTGTTCGATAAAGTGCATATTTATATAAAAAATCTAATTTTACATTGGCGCGTTACGTTCAGTAGTTCTAAAACACGTGGTGATTGTGCAGAGAGCCACATGAATTCACAGAAATACGCATTACAAATGTTGATGAAAATTCAAGTGTTATGCATGGAACTTTAGATACACTTCTCCTTAATGCAACCGCTGTGTCAGATTTCAAAAAAACTTTACGGAAAAAGCATAATCTGAGGATGGAGCTCAGAGCCCAAACCAGCCAAAAGAAATATCCGCCATGTTGCAAAATCAACATCAGTCATAAATAGCAATATAAATATTCACTTACCTTTGATGACCTTCATCAGAATGCACTCCCAGGAATCGCAGTTCCACAATAAATGTTTGTTTTGTTCGATAATGTCCATAATTTATGTCCATGTATGTCCAAATAGCTTCATTTGTTAGGGCGTTTGGTAAACAAATCCAAACGCGCGTTCTAGTCCAGTCGGACGAAAAGTTCAAAAAGTTATATTGCAGGTCGAAGAAACTTGTCAAACTAAGTATAGAATCAATCTTTGGAATGTTTTTATCATAAATTTTCAATAATGTTCCAACCGGAGAATTCCATTGTCTGTAGAAAAGCAATGGAACGCAGGTCGCTCTCATGTGAAATGCACGTGACACTCTGCCAGACCACTGACTCAAAGGGCTCTCATCCGGTCCCACTTCACAGTAGAAGCCTGAAACAACGTTCTAAAGATGGTTGACATCTAGTGGAAGCCTTTAGGAAGTGCAACTTTACCCATATTCCACTGTATATTCGATAGGGCTGAGTTCAAAAACTACAAACCTCAGATTTCCCACTTCCTGTTTGGATTTTTGTCTCAGGTTTTTGCCTGCCATATGAGTTCTGTTGTACTCACAGACATCATTCAAACAGTTTTAGAGACTTCAGAGTGCTTTCTATCCAATAGTAATAATAATATGCTAATATTAGCATCTGGGATTGAGGAGAAGGCAGTTGACTCTGGGCACACTATTCATCCAAAAGTGAAAATGCTGCCCCCTATCCCAAAGAAGTTAAAGGTCTTATTCAAATCGGCTGTGGATGACACTAGTAATGACACTAAACTGTAAATACTGTTATACTCTACTAGGCCAGATACGATCAACTTGCTGATGCTGTAATCCATCTGTTTATTCATTGGCTCTGAACCAAACTCCAACCTCAGATGCAGGTGTTGTGATCACTGCTCATAGTTTTCTATCAGACATGGTTTTTGTAGAGGAGAGGAGCTTCTCTACATCACTGTGTTGGCTGGCTGCACAGTAATACACTGCACTGTCTTCAGGTGCTCTCAGACTCAGTAGATGAAGATAAGCCTCTTTCCTACCATTTCCACTCACATTGAAGTGCTTTTCAAATGATTTCTCCATGGTTATTGACTCGGTATATGCATAACCAATGAGTTTCAAAGCAGTGTCTCCTGGTGACTGTTGGTACCACAGTATCATAGTGTAGTCTTGAATAGTATGGTTGCAGGTTATCCTTACATTATCTTCAGATCCTTTAAGTATTGCAATAGGAGTCTGATGGACTTTGCTACTAAGCGTCTGCCCTGTGGACAAAGAATGAGAGAGAGAGAGACATAGAGAGAGAGACAGAGAGTGTGAGAGAGAGACAGAGAGAGATAGGATATGTTATTTAGTTAAATGACATTCATAGATGTGTTAGACTTCTCTTAATGAGTGGTTTAATACCTGTCACCCAGAGTGGTAGAGCTGCCAGGTGAATCAGAACTCTGATCATAGTGAAGAAGACTTGATGGAGAAGATGGATATGTTTCCTCAGTGGAGGAGAGATATGAGTGTCTCCTGGATGAAGCTCTGAGGTGAAAGGAGAGGGGCTGATGTAGTAGCATATGTTATTTAGGGTGGTGGTTAGTGGGAGTGTCAGAAAGTCTGTAACATAATGTTTGCTCATAGGACCTCACAGTGAACCTTTCTGATCATGATCAATGAAATGAGACAGACATTATTACAAGTAGAGTTAGAAGTCCCCCTACAGTACATGATGAGACCATCATCTCTTCAGATATTATATGCTGTCCTATATCAACACTGGGGGTTTAGTTCAACTGTACTTGTTATATTATATCAACACTGGGGGTTTAGTTCAGCTGTACTTGTTATATTATATCAACACTGGGGGTTTAGTTCAGCTGTACTTGTTATATTATATCAACACTGGGGGTTTAGTACAGCTGTACTTGTTATATTATGTCAACAACGAGGGATTAGTACAGCTGTACTTGTTATATTATATCAACACTGGGGGTTTAGTACAGCTGTACTTGTTATATTATATCAACACTGGGGGCTTAGTACAGCTGTACTTGTTATATTATGTCAACAACGAGGGTTTAGTACAGCTGTACTTGTTATATTATATCAACACTGGGGGTTTAGTTCAGCTGTACTTGTTATATTATATCAACACTGGGGGTTTAGTACAGCTGTACTTGTTATATTATATCAACACTGGGGGTTTAGTACAGCTGTAATTGTTATATTATATCAACACTGGGGGTTTAGTTCAGCTGTACTTGTTATATTATATCAACACTGGGGGTTTAGTTCAGCTGTACTTGTTATATTATATCAACACTGGGGGTTTAGTTCAGCTGTACTTGTTATATTATATCAACACTGGGGGTTTAGTACAGCTGTACTTGTTATAATATATCAACACTGGGGGTTTAGTGTAGCTGTACTTGTTATATTATATCAACACTGGGGGTTTAGTACAGCTGTACTTGTTATATTATATAAACACTGGGGGTTTAGTACAGCTGTACTTGTTATATTATATCAACACTGGGGGTTTAGTACAGCTGTACTTGTTATATTATATCAACACTGGGGGTTTAGTACAGCTGTACTCGTTATATTATATCAACACTGGGGGTTTAGTACAGCTGTACTTGTTATATTATATCAACACTGGGGGTTTAGTACAGCTGTACTCGTTATATTATATCAACACTGGGGGTTTAGTACAGCTGTACTTGTTATATTATATCAATACTGGGGGTTTAGTAAGCTAATAAAACCGCATAATAAGTTATATAATTATAAATGTAGACTGAAGTATTGTGACAGAAAATATGAGGAGGAGTGTGACCATCATGTCAGATCACAGCGCAGGTTGATCATTAAAATGTTTTGTAGTCAGGATGGGGGTCCCCCAGCAAAATCTCACTTAGGTCCCCAAATGTCTAGAGAAACGGGATATGTAATTGTAACCACATACTTTATGTTAATTAGTAACGACACTAATTTGTAAATACTGTTATACTGTACTAGGCCAGATACGATCAACTTGCTGATGCTGTAATCCATCTCTTTATTCATTGGCTCTGAACCAAACTCCAACCTCAGATGCAGGTGTTGTGATCACTGCTCATAGTTTTCTATCAGACAGGGTTTTTGTAGAGGAGAGGAGGTTCTCTACATCACTGTGTTGGCTGGCTGCACAGTAATACACTGCACTGTCTTCAGGTCCTCTCAGACTCAGTAGTTGAAGATAAGCCTCTTTCCTACCATCTCCACTCACATTAAAGTGCTTTTCAAACGATTTCTCCATGGTTATTGACTTGGTATATACATAACCAATGAGTTTCATAGTTGTGTCTTCTGTTGACTGTTGGTACCAGAGTATTGTGTAGTAGCTAGGGTTAGTATGGTTGCAGGTGAGTTGTACATTATCTTTAGATCCTTTCAGTATTGCAATAGGAATCTGATGGACTTCGGTGCTAAGATACTGCCCTGTGGACAAAGAGAGAGAGAGAGAGAGAGAGAGAGAGAGAGAGAGAGAGAGAGAGACAGAGACAGACAGAGAGAAAGATAGTATATTTATTTAGTTAAACGACATTCATACATTTGTTAGACTTCTCTTAATGAGTGGTGTAATACCTGTCACCCAGAGTGGTAGAGCTGCCAGGTGAATCAGAACTCTGATCATAGTGAAGAAGACTTGATGGAGAAGATGAATATGTTTCCTCAGTGGAGGAGAGATATGAGTGTCTCCTGGATGAAGCTCTGAGGTGAAAGGAGAGGGGCTGATGTAGTAGCATATTTTATTTAGGGTGGTGGTTAGTGGGAGTGTCAGAAAGTCTGTACCATAATGTTTGCTCATAGGACCTCACAGTGAACCTTTCTGATCATGAAAATGAAATGAGACAGACATTATTAGAAGTAGAGTTAGAGGTCCCCCTACAGTACATGATGAGACCATCACCTCTTCAGATATTATATGCTGTCCTATATCAACACTGGGGGTTTAGTTCAGCTGTACTTGTTATATTATATCAACACTGGGGGTTTAGTACAGCTGTACTTGTTATATTATATCAACACTGGGGGCTTAGTACAGCTGTACTTGTTATATTATGTCAACAACGAGGGTTTAGTACAGCTGTACTTGTTATATTATATCAACACTGGGGGTTTAGTTCAGCTGTACTTGTTATATTATATCAACACTGGGGGTTTAGTACAGCTGTACTTGTTATATTATATCAACACTGGGGGTTTAGTACAGCTGTAATTGTTATATTATATCAACACTGGGGGTTTAGTTCAGCTGTACTTGTTATATTATATCAACACTGGGGGTTTAGTTCAGCTGTACTTGTTATATTATATCAACACTGGGGGTTTAGTTCAGCTGTACTTGTTATATTATATCAACACTGGGGGTTTAGTACAGCTGTACTTGTTATAATATATCAACACTGGGGGTTTAGTGTAGCTGTACTTGTTATATTATATCAACACTGGGGGTTTAGTACAGCTGTACTTGTTATATTATATAAACACTGGGGGTTTAGTACAGCTGTACTTGTTATATTATATCAACACTGGGGGTTTAGTACAGCTGTACTTGTTATATTATATCAACACTGGGGGTTTAGTACAGCTGTACTCGTTATATTATATCAACACTGGGGGTTTAGTACAGCTGTACTTGTTATATTATATCAACACTGGGGGTTTAGTACAGCTGTACTCGTTATATTATATCAACACTGGGGGTTTAGTACAGCTGTACTTGTTATATTATATCAATACTGGGGGTTTAGTAAGCTAATAAAACCGCATAATAAGTTATATAATTATAAATGTAGACTGAAGTATTGTGACAGAAAATATGAGGAGGAGTGTGACCATCATGTCAGATCACAGCGCAGGTTGATCATTAAAATGTTTTGTAGTCTGGATGGGGGTCCCCCAGCAAAATCTCACTTAGGTCCCCAAATGTCTAGAGAAACGGGATATGTAATTGTAACCACATACTTTATGTTAATTAGTAACAACACTAATTTGTAAATACTGTTATACTGTACTAGGCCAGATACGATCAACTTGCTGATGCTGTAATCCATCTCTTTATTCATTGGCTCTGAACCAAACTCCAACCTCAGATGCAGGTGTTGTGATCACTGCTCATAGTTTTCTATCAGACAGGGTTTTTGTAGAGGAGAGGAGGTTCTCTACATCACTGTGTTGGCTGGCTGCACAGTAATACACTGCACTGTCTTCAGGTCCTCTCAGACTCAGTAGTTGAAGATAAGCCTCTTTCCTACCATCTCCACTCACATTAAAGTGCTTTTCAAACGATTTCTCCATGGTTATTGACTTGGTATATACATAACCAATGAGTTTCATAGTTGTGTCTTCTGTTGACTGTTGGTACCAGAGTATTGTGTAGTAGCTAGGGTTAGTATGGTTGCAGGTGAGTTGTACATTATCTTTAGATCCTTTCAGTATTGCAATAGGAATCTGATGGACTTCGGTGCTAAGATACTGCCCTGTGGACAAAGAGAGAGAGAGAGAGAGAGAGAGAGAGAGAGAGAGAGAGAGAGACAGAGACAGACAGAGAGAAAGATAGTATATTTATTTAGTTAAACGACATTCATACATTTGTTAGACTTCTCTTAATGAGTGGTGTAATACCTGTCACCCAGAGTGGTAGAGCTGCCAGGTGAATCAGAACTCTGATCATAGTGAAGAAGACTTGATGGAGAAGATGAATATGTTTCCTCAGTGGAGGAGAGATATGAGTGTC
This sequence comes from Oncorhynchus mykiss, assembly GCF_057628025.1. Classification (NCBI taxonomy): domain Eukaryota; kingdom Metazoa; phylum Chordata; class Actinopteri; order Salmoniformes; family Salmonidae; genus Oncorhynchus; species Oncorhynchus mykiss. Next base: position 72,734,997 of record NC_143040.1, read on the forward strand.
TCCTGGATGAAGCTCTGAGGTGAAAGGAGAGGGGCTGATGTAGTAGCATATTTTATTTAGGGTGGTGGTTAGTGGGAGTGTCAGAAAGTCTGTACCATAATGTTTGCTCATAGGACCTCACAGTGAACCTTTCTGATCATGAAAATGAAATGAGACAGACATTATTAGAAGTAGAGTTAGAGGTCCCCCTACAGTACATGATGAGACCATCACCTCTTCAGATATTATATGCTGTCCTATATCAACACTGGGGGTTTAGTTCAGCTGTACTTGTTATATTATATCAACACTGGGGGTTTAGTACAGCTGTACTTGTTATATTATATCAACACTGGGGGTTTAGTTCAGCTGTACTTGTTGTATTATATCAACACTGGGGGTTTAGTACAGCTGTACTTGTTGTATTATATCAACACTGGGGGTTTAGTACAGCTGTACTTGTTATATTATATCAACACTGGGGGTTTAGTTCAGCTGTACTTGTTATATTATATCAACACTGGGGGTTTAGTACAGCTGTACTTGTTATATTATATCAACACTGGGGGTTTAGTACAGCTGTACTTGTTATATTATATCAACACTGGGGGTTTAGTACAGCTGTACTTGTTATATTATATCAACACTGGGGGTTTAGTACAGCTGTACTTGTTATATTATATCAACACTGGGGGTTTAGTACAGCTGTACTTGTTATATTATATCAACACTGGGGGTTTAGTACAGCTGTACTTGTTATATTATATCAGCACTGGGGGTTTAGTACAGCTGTCCTTGTTATATTATATCAACACTGGGGGTTTAGTAAGCTAATAAAACTGCATAATAAGTTATAGAATTATACCTGTACACCAAAGTAGTGTGACAGAGAATATGAGGAGGAGTGTGACCATCATGTCAGATCACAGCGCCAGAAACACATCAGAGAGAGAGAGAGAGTAGACAGGTGAACCCACATCCATCATGGCCAAATACCACCAGGGTACGCAGGTCACATGCCCAGGGGCCCTGATCTCCACAGGACCACCATTGATTTTGTTAGTCGTTCTCACTTAGATATCATATTAGCATGGCATAAGTCATTACAAAATGTGTAGAATTACAGGAAAAGATCTGTAAATGAAAGAAAATGTTCTCTCTGCCCCACGGCAAAATGAGTAGAATTGCATGAAACTTGTTTTAACAGTCCAATGCAGACATTATTATCTCAATATCAAATCATTTCTGGATAACAATACGTACCTTACCGTGATTGTTTTCAACTAAAATGTTTAAAAAGAAGACACAAATAGCTTCTTAGCAAAGATAATTTATTCATGAAAGAATTTTGCTATGACTGTCTGGAAAAGGTCTGAGTAGAGGGGGGACACTGAACATGTGCTGTTATTGACAGAGAGGTTTTAGAACTCTCTTTCTGATTGGTCATTTAACTAGTTTACTGCATGGTGATGTCACAGTGGAACGCCAAAACTCCATCCCACCAAAACAGTCAGAATCTTTAGGCGTTCTTTTCAAACAGCTCTTACACTAAATGGGCATTATCATAATGTACACGATTTCACAGTATTACTTCAAACTCATAGTGCAAATATACATAAAACACAGAAAAATCACATTTTTGAATTCACCGGCCCTTTAATATATCAACATGTTCTGTACTCCCCATGTCAAAATAGAATTGTAGGAAATTTACTTTAAAACAACAACAAAAAATGTCTTTCCAGTCAAGAGGTTGATCATTAAAATGTTTTGTAGTCAGGATGGGGGTCCCCCAGCCAAATCTCACTTAGGTCCCCAAATGTCCAGAGAAACGGGATATGACATTGTAACAACATACTTTATGTTAATTAGTAATGACACTAAACTGTAAATACTGTTATACTGTACTAGGCCAGATACGATCAACTTGCTGATGCTGTAATCCATCTCTTTATTCATTGGCTCTGAACCAAACTCCAACCTCAGATACAGGTGTTGTGATCACTGCTCACAGTTTTCTATCAGACATGGTTTTTGTAGAGGAGAGGAGCTTCTCTACATCACTGTGTTGGCTGGCTGCACAGTAATACACTGCACTGTCTTCAGGTGCTCTCAGACTCAGTAGATGAAGATAAGCCTCTTTCCTACCATTTCCACTCACATTGAAGTGCTTTTCAAATGATTTCTCCATGGTTATTGACTCGGTAAATGCATAACCAATGAGTTTCATAGCAGTGTCTCCTGGTGACTGTTGGTACCACAGTATCATAGTGTAGTCTTGAATAGTATGGTTGCAGGTTATCCTTACATTATCTTCAGATCCTTTAAGTATTGCAATAGGAGTCTGATGGACTTTGCTACTAAGCGTCTGCCCTGTGGACAAAGAATGAGAGAGAGAGAGACATAGAGAGAGAGAGACAGAGAGTGTGAGAGAGAGAGACAGAGAGAGATAGGATATGTTATTTAGTTAAATGACATTCATAGATGTGTTAGACTTCTCTTAATGAGTGGTTTAATACCTGTCACCCAGAGTGGTAGAGCTGCCAGGTGAATCAGAACTCTGATCATAGTGAAGAAGACTTGATGGAGAAGATGAATATGTTTCCTCAGTGGAGGAGAGATATGAGTGTCTCCTGGATGAAGCTCTGAGGTGAAAGGAGAGGGGCTGATGTAGTAGCATATGTTATTTAGGGTGGTGGTTAGTGGGAGTGTCAGAAAGTCTGTACCCTAATGTTTGCTCATAGGACCTCACAGTGAACCTTTCTGGTCATGACAATGAAATGAGACAGACATTATTACAAGTAGAGTTAGAGGTGCCCCTACAGTATATGTTGAGACCATCATCTCTTCAGATATTACATGCTGTCCTATATCAACACTTGGGGTTTAGTACAGCTGTACTTGTTATATTTTATCAACACTGGGGGTTTAGTTCAGCTGTACTTGTTATATTATATCAACACTGGGGGTTTAGTACAGCTGTACTTGTCGTCTGTATCACTCTGTTTACTCACAGCACAGAAGTACCTGCCACTGTCTCCTGCCTCCAACTTCTTCGCTCTGAAATATCCACTTTTTAAATACAGTCTTGGTCGCTATGAATTTGGAGAACAGGTCGTCTGCTTTCCACCAGACACTGGGAGATTAATTCGCCTTTTAGCAGGACAATAACCTAAAACACAAGGCCAAACATACACTGGAGTTGCTTACCAATAAGGCCGTTCCCGAGTGGCTGAGTTACAGTGTTGAATTAAATCGATTTGAAAATCTATTGCAGAATTATGGGCCTGAAAAGTTAAGCTCATAAAACCGCATAATAAGTTATATAATTATACCTGTACACCAAAGTAGTGTGACAGAGAATATGAGGAGGAGTGTGATCATCATGTCAGATCACAGCGCCAGAAACAAATCAGAGAGAGAGAGAAAGAGTAGACAGGTGAACCCACATCCTTCATGGCCAAATACCACCAGGGTACGCAGGTCACATGCCCAGGGGCCCTGATCTCCACAGGACCACCATTGATTTTGTTAGTCGTTCTCACTTAGATATCATATTAGCACGGCATAAGTCATTACAAAATGTGTAGAATTACAGGAAAAGATCTGTAAATGAAAGAAAATGTTCTCTCTGCCCCACGGCAAAATGAGTAGAATTGCATAAAACTTGCTTTAACAGTCCAATGCAGACATTATTATCTCAATATCAAATCATTTCTGGATAACAATACGTACCTTACCGTGAATGTTTTCAACTAAAATGTTTAAAAAGAAGACACAAATAGCTTCTTAGCAAAGATAATTTATTCATGAAATAATTTTGCTATGACTGTCTGGAAAAGGTCTGAGTAGAGGGGGGACACTGAACATGTGCTGTTATTGACAGAGAGGTTTTAGAACTCTCTTTCTGATTGGTCATTTAACTAGTTTACTGCATGGTGATGTCACAGTGGAACGCCAAAACTCCATCCCACCAAAACAGTCAGAATCTTTAGGCGTTCTTTTCAAACAGCTCTTACACTAAATGGGCATTATCATAATGTACACGATTTCACAGTATTACTTCAACCTCATAGTGCAAATATACATAAAACACAGAAAAATCACATTTTTGAATTCACCGGCCCTTTAATATATCAACATGTTCTGTACTCCCCATGTCAAAATAGAATTGTAGGAAATTTACTTTAAAACAACAATAAAAAATGTCTCTCCAGTCAAGAGGTTGATCACTAAAATGTTTTGTAGTCAGGATGGGGGTCCCCCAGCCAAATCTCACTTAGGTCCCCAAATGTCCAGAGAAACGGGACATGACATTGTAACCACATATTTTATGTTAATTAGTAATGACACTAAACTGTAAATACTGTTATACTGTACTAGGCCAGATACGATCAACTTGCTGATGCTGTAATCCATCTCTTTATTCATTGGCTCTGAACCAAACTCCAACCTCAGATGCAGGTGTTGTGATCACTGCTCATAGTTTTCTATCAGACAGGGTTTTTGTAGAGGAGAGGAGGTTCTCTACATCACTGTGTTGGCTGGCTGCACAGTAATACACTGCACTGTCTACAGGTGCTCTCAGACTCAGTAGATGAAGATAAGCCTCTTTCCTACCATCTCCACTCACATTGAAGTGCTTCTCAAATGATTTCTCCATGGTTATTGACTCGGCAAATGCATAACCAATGAGTTTCATAGCAGTGTCTCCTGTTGACTGTTGGTACCACAGTATTGTATTGTAGTTTTGAATAGTATGGTTGCAGGTGAGTTGGACATTATCTTTAGATCCTTTCAGTATTGCAATAGGAGTCTGATGGACTTCGGTACTAAGCGACTGCCCTGTTGACAAAGAAAGAGAGAGAGAGAGAAAGAGAGAGAGAGAGAGAGAGAGAGAGAGAGAGAGTAAGATAGGATATTTATTCAGTTTAACGACATTCATAGATTTGTTAGACTTCTCTTAATAATGAGTGGTTTAATACCTGTCACCCAGAGTGGTAGAGCTGCCAGGTGAATCAGAACTCTGATCATAGTGAAGAAGACTTGATGGAGAAGATGAATATGTTTCCTCAGTGGAGGAGAGATATGAGTGTCTCCTGGATGAAGCTCTGAGGTGAAAGGAGAGGGGCTGATGTAGTAGCATATTTTATTTAGGGTGGTGGTTAGTGGGAGTGTCAGAAAGTCTGTACCATAATGTTTGCTCATAGGACCTCACAGTGAACCTTTCTGATCATGACAATGAAATGAGACAGACATTATTACATGTAGAGTTAGAGGTCCCCCTACAGTACATGATGAGACTAGTTAAACAAAGGTTAAATAAAAAGTTAAAAAGGACCTGAAAACAGGTTACTAACAGGTAGACCTGAAAACAGGTTACTAACAGGTAGACCTGAAAACAGGTTACTAACAGGTAAACCTGAAAACAGGTTACTAACAGGTAGACCTGAAAACAGGTTACTAACAGGTAGACCTGAAAACAGGTTACTAACAGGTAGACCTGAAAACAGGTTACTAACAGGTAGACCTGAAAACAGGTTACTAACAGGTAGACCTGAAAACAGGTTTGTGCACTTCTCTGTGTGTGGAGTAAAGGTTGTCCAGAGTTTTTTCCCCCTATAGTTGCGCATTTAACATGATGATAGAAATTTGGTTAGACGGATTTAAGTTTCCCTGCATTAAAGTCCCCGGCCACTAGGAGCGCCGCCTCTGGATGAGCATTTTCCTATATGCTCATGGAGGTTTACAGGTCATTGAGTACGGTCTTAGTGCCAGCATCAGTCTGTGGTGGAATGTAAACAGCTACTAAAAATACAGATGAAAACTCTCTAGGTAGATAGTGTGGTCTACAGCTTATCATGAGATACTCTACCTCAGGCAAGCCCAACCTCGAGACTTCCTTAGATATTGTGCACCAGCTGTTGTTTACATATATGCATAGCCCCGTCTCTTAGCATAGCATAGCTGTTCTATCCTCTCGATAGAGTATTTAACTCACCAGCTGTTGTTTACATATATGCATAGGCCTCCACCCTGTGTCTTACCAGAGCCTGTTGTTCTATCCTCTCGATAGAGTATATAACCCACCAGCTGTTTGTTATTAAAGTCATCGTTCAGCCACGACTCGGTGAAACACAAGATATTACAGTTTTTAATATCCCGTTGGTAGTATTTCCTCGATTTCAGTTCGTCCCATTTATATTCCAGCAATTGAACATTAGCTAGCAGGACGGAGGGCAAAGGCAGGTTAGCTACATTTCGCCTGATCCTCACAAGGCACCCTGATCTTTATCAGTGAAGTCCATATTTTCAAGCATAGTGGTGGCTGCATCAGCTTAGGGTTATGCTTGAAATCATTAAGGACTGGCAAGTTTTTCAGGGTAAAAAATAAACATAATGGAGCTAAACACAGGCAAAATCCTGAACCTGGTTCAGTCTGCATTCCACCAGACACTGGGATATGAATTGTCAGCAGGACAATAACCTACAACACAAGGCCAAATCTAAACTGACGTTGAATTCCAAGGAAACAGTGAATGTTCAACAGTGGCCAAGTCTTGAATTAAAATCTAATTGAAAATCTATGGCAGTATTCTGGGACTGAAAAGTTGAGCTCCTAAACTTTATTCTAAGTAATATTTCCGTACCTGTAGACCAAAGTAGTGTGACAGAGAATATGATGAGCAGTGTGATCATCATGTCAGATCTCAATGCCAGAAACAGATCAGAGAGAGAGAGAGAGAGAGAGAGTAGACAGGTGAACACACATCTATCATGGAAAAATACCACCGAGAGGGTGGCCAAGGGCCCTGACCTCCACAGAGCCCCCATTGATTTTGTTAGTCGTTCTCACTTAGATATCATATTAGCATGGCATTAGTCAATACATAATGTGTAGAATTGCAGGAAATTTGTTATAAAATTGCAACGTGTTTTATCCGTCCATTGGTTTATTACTGCCCCATGGCAAAATGAGCAAATTGTCAAGAAATATTTTTGCTATGACTGTCTGGAAGTGTTCTGAGTGGAGAGGGAGACAGAACATGTGCTATTATTGGCAGAGAGGTTTGGAACTCTCTTTCTGATTGGTCTTTTAACTAATTTACTGCAAGGTGATGTCACAGTGGAACGCCAAAACTCCATCCCACCAAAACATGCTGAAATATTAGGCGTCCTTTTCAAACAGCTCTTACACTAAATGGGCATTATCATAATGTTCATGATTTCACAGTATTACTTCAACCTCATAGTGTGGAAATATATATCAAACACAGCAACTGACGTTGTTGAATGCACTGGCCCTTTAAAACAGCAACATGTTCTGTTCTCCCCATGAGAAAACGTGTAGAACTGCAGGAAATGTACTTTAAAACTTAATAATGTCTCTCCAGTCAAGAGGTTGGCCACAAATATGTTGACGTTAGGATGGGGGTCGCGAAGGCAAATCGACCTTAGGTCCCCTAAAGGCTAGAGAAACAGGATGTGACATTGTAACCACCTAATTGATGTTAATTAGTAATGAAACTAAACTGTAAATACTGTTATTCTGTACTGGGCCAGATACGATCAACTTGCTGATGCTGTAATCCATCTCTTTATTCATTGGCTCTGAGCCAAACTCCAACCTCAGATGCAGGTGTTGTGATCACTGCTCATAGTTTTCTATCAGACAGGGTTTTTGTAGAGGAGAGGAGGTTCTCTACATCACTGTGTTGGCTGGCTGCACAGTAATACACTGCACTGTCTTCAGGTGCTCTCAGACTCACTAGATGAAGATAAGCCTCTTTCGAACCATCTCCACTCACATTGAAGTGCTTTTCAAATGATTTCTCCATGGTTATTGACTTGTAAAATGCAATACCAATGAGTTTCATAGCAGTGTCTCCTGGTGACTGTTGGTACCACAGTATTGTAATGTAGTTTTGAATATCATGGTTGCAGGTGAGTTGTACATTATCTTTAGATCCTTTTAGTATTGCAATAGGAGTCTGATGGACTTTACTGCTAAGAGACTGCCCTGTTGACAAAGAGAGAGAGAGAGAGAGAGACAGAGATACAGAGACAGAGGGAGTGAGAGAGATAGACACAGAGAGAGATAGGATATTTTATTTAGTTAAACGACATTCATAGATTTGTTAGACTTCTCTTAATGAGTGGTTTAATACCTGTCACCCAGAGTGGTAGAGCTGCCAGGTGAATCAGAACTCTGATCATAGTGAAGAAGACTTGATGGAGAAGATTAATATGTTTCCTCAGTGGAGGAGAGATATGAGTGTCTCCTGGATGAAGCTCTGAGGTGAAAGGAGAGGGGCTGATGTAGTAGCATATGTTATTTAGGGTGGTGGTTAGTGGGAGTGTCAGAAAGTCTGCAACATAATGTTTGCTCATAGGACCTCACAGTGAACCTTTCTGATCATGATCAATGAAATGAGACAGACATTATTACAAGTAGAGTTAGAGGTCCCCCTACAGTACATGATGAGACCATCACCTCTTCAGATATTATATGCTGTCCTATATCAACACTGGGGGTTTAGTACAGCTGTACTTGTTATATTATATCAACACTGGGGGTTTAGTACAGCTGTACTTGTTATATTATATCAACACTGGGGGTTTAGTACAGCTGTACTTGTTATATTATATCAACACAGGGGGTTTAGTTCAGCTGTACTTGTTATATTATATCAACACTGGGGGTTTAGTACAGCTGTACTTGTTATATTATATCAACACTGGGGGTTTAGTTCAGCTGTACTTGTTATATTATATAAACACTGGGGGTTTAGTACAGCTGTACTTGTTATATTATATCAACACTGGGGGTTTAGTTCAGCTGTACTTGTTATATTATATCAACACTGGGGGTTTAGTTCAGCTGTACTTGTTATATTATATAAACACTGGGGGTTTAGTACAGCTGTACTTGTTATATTATATCAACACTGGGGGTTTAGTTCAGCTGTACTTGTTATATTATATAAACACTGGGGGTTTAGTACAGCTGTACTTGTTATATTATATCAACACTGGGGGTTTAGTACAGCTGTACTTGTTATATTATATCAACACTGGGGGTTTAGTACAGCTGTACTTGTTATATTATATCAACACTGGGGGTTTAGTACAGCTGTACTTGTTATATTATATCAACACTGGGGGTTTAGTTCAGCTGTACTTGTTATATTATATCAACAGTGGGGGTTTAGTACAGCTGTACTTGTTATATTATATCAACACTGGGGGTTTAGTACAGCTGTACTTGTTATATTATACCAACACTGGGGGTTTAGTACAGCTGTACTTGTTATATTATATCAACACTGGGGGTTTAGTTCAGCTGTACTTGTTATATTATATCAACACTGGGGGTTTAGTTCAGCTGTACTTGTTATATTATATCAACACAGGGGGTTTAGTACAGCTGTACTTGTTATATTATATCAACACTGGGGGTTTAGTACAGCTGTACTTGTTATATTATATCAACACTGGGGGTTTAGTACAGCTGTACTTGTTATATTATATCAACACAGGGGGTTTAGTACAGCTGTACTTGTTATATTATATCAACACTGGGGGTTTAGTTCAGCTGTACTTGTTATATTATATCAACACTGGGGGTTTAGTTCAGCTGTACTTGTTATATTATATCAACACTGGGGGTTTAGTACAGCTGTACTTGTTATATTATATCAACACTGGGGGTTTAGTACAGCTGTACTTGTTATATTATATAAACACTGGGGGTTTAGTTCAGCTGTACTTGTTATATTATATCAACACTGGGGGTTTAGTACAGCTGTACTTGTTATATTATATCAACACTGGGGGTTTAGTACAGCTGTACTTGTTATATTATATCAACACTGGGGGTTTAGTACAGCTGTACTTGTTATATTATATCAACACTGGGGGTTTAGTTCAGCTGTACTTGTTATATTATATCAACACTGGGGGTTTAGTACAGCTGTACTTGTTATATTATATCAACACTGGGGGTTTAGTACAGCTGTACTTGTTATATTATATCAACACTGGGGGTTTAGTTCAGCTGTCCTTGTTATATTATATCAACACTGGGGGTTTAGTACAGCTGTACTTGTTATATTATATCAACACTGGGGGTTTAGTTCAGCTGTCCTTGTTATATTATATCAACACTGGGGGTTTAGTTCAGCTGTCCTTGTTATATTATATCAACACTGGGGGTTTAGTTCAGCTCAAATTGTTATATTATTTCAAATCAAATCAAATTGTATTAGTCACATGCTCCGAATACAACTGGTGTAGACCCTACAGTGAAATGCTTACTGATGAGCCACTAACCATCAATCCAGTTTTAAAAAATAATACAGATGAGAATAAGAGATGAAAATAACAAGTAATTAAAGAGCAGCAGTAAAATAACAATTCCGAGACAATACACAGCGGGTGCCGATGCAGAGTCAATGTGAGGGGGTACTGGTTAATTGTGGTAGTATGTTTTTGTAGGTAGAGTTATGAAAGTGGCTATGCATACATGACAATAGAGAGTAGCAGTGGTGTAAAGGGTGGTGGGGGGCACTTCAAATAGTATTGGTAGCCATTTGACTCGATGTTCAGGAATCTTATGGTTTCGTGGGAGAAGCTGTTTAGAATCATATTTTACCTAGACTTGGCGCTCTGGTATCCCTTGCCATGCGGAGCAGAGAGAACAGTCTATGACTTGGGTGGCTACTATACTTCCGGCGCCGACAGAGATGGCCGCCTCGCTTCGCGTTCCTAGGAAACTATGCAGTTTTTTGTTTTTTTACGTGTTATTTCTTACATTAGTACCCCAGGTCATCTTAGGTTTCATTACATACAGTCGAGAAGAACTACTGAATATAAGATCAGCGTCAACTCACCATCAGTACGGCCAAGAATATGTTTTTCGCGACGCGGATCCTGTGTTCTGCCTTACAAACAGGACAACGGAGCGGATCCCATGCAGCGACCCAAAAAAACGAAAAAGAGGGAAACGAGGCGGTCTTCTGGTCAGACTCCGGAGACGGGCACACCGTGCACCACTCCCTAGCATTCTTCTTGCCAATGTCCAGTCTCTTGACAACAAGGTTGATGAAATCCGAGCAAGGGTAGCATTCCAGAGGGACATCAGAGACTGTAACGTTCTTTGCTTCACGGAAACGTGGCTCACTGGAGAGACGCTATCCGAGGCGGTGCAGCCAACGGGTTTCTCCACGCATCGCGCATACAGAAACAAACATCTTTCTGGTAAGAAGAGGGGCGGGGGCGTATGCCTTTTGGCTAACGTGACATGGTGTGATGAAAGAAACATACAGGAACTCAAATCCTTCTGTTCACCTGATTTAGAATTCCTCACAATCAAATGTAGACCGCATTATCTACCAAGAGAATTCTCTTTGATTATAATCACAGCCGTATATATCCCCCCCCAAGCAGACACATCGATGGCTCTGAATGAACTTTATTTGACTCTTTGCAAACTGGAAACCATTTATCCGGAGGCTGCATTCATTGTAGCTGGGGATTTTAACAAAGCTAATCTGAAAACAAGACTCCCTAAATTTTATCAGCATATCGATTGCGCAACCAGGGGTGGAAAGACCTTGGATCATTGTTACTCTAACTTCCGCGACGCATATAAGGCCCTGCCCCGCCCCCCTTTCGGAAAAGCTGACCACGACTCCATTTTGTTGATCCCTGCCAACAGACAGAAACTAAAACAAGAGGCTCCCACGCTGAGGTCTGTCCAACGCTGGTCCGACCAAGCTGACTCCACACTCCAAGACTGCTTCCATCACGTGGACTGGGACATGTTTCGTATTGCGTCAGACAACAACATTGACGAATACGCTGATTCGGTGTGCGAGTTCATTAGAACGTGCGTTGAAGATGTCGTTCCCATAGCAACGATTAAAACATTCCCTAACCAGAAACCGTGGACTGATGGCAGCATTCGCGTGAAACTGAAAGCGCGAACCACTGCTTTTAATCAGGGCAAGGTGTCTGGTAACATGACCGAATACAAACAGTGCAGCTATTCCCTCCGCAAGGCTATCAAACAAGCTAAGCGTCAGTACAGAGACAAAGTAGAATCTCAATTCAACGGCCCAGACACAAGAGGCATGTGGCAGGGTCTACAGTCAATCACGGACTACAGGAAGAAATCCAGCCTAGTCACGGACCAGGATGTCCTGCTCCCAGGCAGACTAAATAACTTTTTTGCCCGCTTTGAGGACAATACAGTGCCACTGACACGGCCTGCAACGAAAACATGCGGTCTCTCCTTCACTGCAGCCGAGGTGAGTAAGACATTTAAACGTGTTAACCCTCGCAAGGCTGCAGGCCCAGACGGCATCCCCAGGGCGGCCTCAGAGCATGCACAGACCAGCTGGCCGGTGTGTTTACGGACATATTCAATCAATCCCTATACCAGTCTGCTGTTCCCACATGCTTCAAGAGGGCCACCATTGTTCCTGTTCCCAAGAAAGCTAAGGTAACTGAGCTAAACGACTACCGCCCCGTAGCACTCACTTCCGTCATCATGAAGTGCTTTGAGAGACTAGTCAAGATCCATATCACCTCCACCCTACCTGACACCCTAGACCCACTCCAATTTGCTTACCGCCCAAATAGGTCCACAGACGATGCAATCTCAACCACACTGCACACTGCCCTAACCCATCTGGACAAGAGGAATACCTATGTGAGAATGCTGTGAGAATGCTGTTCATCGACTACAGCTCGGCATTCAACACCATGGTACCCTCCAAGCTCGTCACCCTGGGTCTCGACCCCGCCCTGTGCAACTGGGTACTGGACTTCCTGACGGGCCGCCCCCAGGTGGTGAGGGTAGGCAACAACATCTCCACCCCGCTGATCCTCAACACTGGGGCCCCACAAGGGTGCGTTCTGAGCCCTCTCCTGTACTCCCTGTTCACCCACGACTGCGTGGCCACGCGCGCCTCCAACTCAATCATCAAGTTTGCGGACGACACAACAGTGGTAGGCTTGATTACCAACAACCACGAGACGGCCTACAGGGAGGAGGTGAGGGCCCTCGGAGTGTGGTGTCAGGAAAATAACCTCACACTCAACGTCAACAAAACTAAGGAGATGATTGTGGACTTCAGGAAACAGCAGAGGGAACACCCCCCTATCCACATCGATGGAACAGTAGTGGAGAGGGTAGCAAGTTTTAAGTTCCTCGGCATACACATCACAGACAAACTGAATTGGTCCACTCACACAGACAGCATTGTGAAGAAGGCGCAGCAGCGCCTCTTCAACCTCAGGAGGCTGAAGAAATTTGGCTTGTCACCAAAAGCACTCACAAACTTCTACAGATGCACAATCGAGAGCATCCTGTCGGGCTGTATCACCGCCTGGTACAGCAACTGCTCCGCCCTCAACCGTAAGGCTCTCCAGAGGGTAGTGAGGTCTGCACAACGCATCACCGGGGGCAAACTACCTGCCCTCCAGGACACCTACACCACCCGATGTCACAGGACGGCCATAAAGATCATCAAGGACATCAACCACCCGAGCCACTGCCTGTTCACCCCGCTATCATCCAGAAGGCGAGGTCAGTACAGGTGCATCAAAGCTGGGACCGAGAGACTGAAAAACAGCTTCTATCTCAAGGCCATCAGACTGTTAAACAGCCACCACTAACATTGAGTGGCTGCTGCCAACACACTGACACTGACTCAACTCCAGCCACTTTAATAATGGGAATTGATGGGAAATTATGTAAATATATCACTAGCCACTTAAAACAATGCTACCTTATATAATGTTACTTACCCTACATTATTCATCTCATATGCATACGTATATACTGTACTCTATATCATCGACTGTATTCTTATGTAATACATGTATCACTAGCCACTTTAACTATGCCACTTTGTTTACATACTCATCTCATATGTATATACTGTACTCGATACCATCTACTGTATCTTGCCTATGCTGCTCTGTACCATCACTCATTCATATATCCTTATGTACATATTATTTATCCCCTTACACTGTGTACAAGACAGTAGTTTTGGAATTGTTAGTTAGATTACTTGTTATTACTGCATTGTCGGAACTAGAAGCACAAGCCTTTCGCTACACTCGCATTAACATCTGCTAACCATGTGTATGTGACAAATAAAATTGGATTTGATTTGATTTGATTTGGAGTCTTTGACAATTTTTAGTGCCTTCCTCTGACACCGCCTGGTATTGAGGTCCTGTAAGGCAGGAAGGTTGGCCCCAGTGATGTACTGGGCCGTTCGCACTGCACTCTGTAGTGACTTGCGGTCGGAGGCCGAGCAGTTGCCATACTAGTTGTGATGCAACCAGTCAGGACGCTCTTGATGGTGCAGCTGCAGAACCTTGGCTTTGTCCTGGGGGCCTGTTCAGTTCACTTTTTCCTGTATTCCACAATCACCTCCTTTGTCTTGATCACTTTGAGAGAGAGGTTGTTGTCCTGGCACCACATGGCCAGTTCTCTGACCTCCTATAGGCTGTCTCGTCGTTGTCGGTGATCAGGCATATTAATATTTTAAAAAATGTTTTTACATTGGTGCGTTACGTTCAGTAGTTCTAAAACATGTGCTGATTGTGCAGAGAGCCACATGAATTCACAGAAATACGCATTATAAATGTTGATGAAAATGTACCGTGCCTTGCGAAAGTATTCGGCCCCCTTGAACTTTGCGACCTTTTGCCACAATTCAGGCTTCAAACATAAAGATATAAAACTGCATTTTTTTGTGAAGAATCAACAACAAGTGGGACACAATCATGAAGTGGAACGACATTTATTGGATATTTAAAACTTTTTTAACATTTCAAAAACTGAAAAATTGGGCGTGCAAAATTATTCAGCCCCTTTACTTTCAGTGCAGCAAACTCTCTCCAGAAGTTCAGTGAGGATCTCTGAATGATCCAATGTTGACCTAAATGACTAATGATGATAAATACAATCCACCTGTGTGTAATCAAGTCTCCGTATAAATGCACCTGCACTGTGATAGTCTCAGAGTTCCGTTAAAAGCGCAGAGAGCATCATGAAGAACAAGGAACATACCAGGCAGGTCCGAGATACTGTTGTGAAGAAGTTTAAAGCCGGATTTGGATACAAAAAGATTTCCCAAGCTTTAAACATCCCAAGGAGCACTGTGCAAGCGATAATATTGAAATGGAAGGAGTATCAGACCACTGCAAATCTACCAAGACCTGGCCGTCCCTCTAAACTTTCAGCTCATACAAGGAGAAGACTGATCAGAGATGCAGCCAAGAGGCTGGTAGAGGCTCATCACTCTGGATGAACTGCAGAGATCTACAGCTGAGGTGGGAGACTCTGTCCATAGGACAACAATCAGTCGTATATTGCACAAATCTGGCCTTTATGGAAGAGTGGCAAGAAGAAAGCCATTTCTTAAAGATATCCATAAAAAGTGTCGGTTAAAGTTTGCCACAAGCCACCTGGGAGACACACCAAACATGTGGAAGAAGGTGTGCTGGTCAGATGAAACCAAAATTGAACTTTTTGGCAACAATGCAAAACGTTATGTTTGGCGTAAAAGCAACACAGCTCATCACCCTGAACACACCATCCCCACTGTCAAACATGGTGGTGGCAGCATCATGGTTTGGGCCTGCTTTTCTTCAGCAGGGACAGGGAAGATGGTTAAAATTGATGGGAAGATGGATGGAGCCAAATACAGGACCATTCTGGAAGAAAACCTGATGGAGTCTGCAAAAGACCTGAGACTGGGACGGAGATTTGTCTTCCAACAAGACAATGATCCAAAACATAAAGCAAAATCTACAATGGAATGGTTCAAAAATAAACATATCCAGGTGTTAGAATGGCAAAGTCAAAGTCCAGACCTGAATCCAATCGAGAATCCGTGGAAAGAACTGAAAACTGCTGTTCACAAATGCTCTCCATCCAACCTCACTGAGCTCGAGCTGTTTTGCAAGGAGGAATGGGAAAAAAATTCAGTCTCTCGATGTGCAAAACTGATAGAGACATACCCCAAGCGACTTACAGCTGTAATCGCAGCAAAAGGTGTCGCTACAAAGTATTAACTTAAGGGGGCTGAATAATTTTGCACGCCCAATTTTTCAGTTTTTGATTTGTTAAAAAAGTTTGAAATATCCAATAAATGTCGTTCCACTTCATGATTGTGTCCCACTTGTGGTTGATTCTTCACAAAAAAATACAGTTTTATATCTTTATGTTTGAAGCCTGAAATGTGGCAAAAAGTCGCAAAGTTCAAGGGGGCTGAATACTTTCGCAAGGCACTGTATTCCAGTCTGTGCTAGCGAAACAGTCCTGTAGTTTAGCGTCCGCTTCATTGGACCACTTCTGTGTCGAGCGTGTCACTGGTACTTCCTGTTTCAGTTTGGTGCTTGTAAGCAGAAATTTGATAGAAATTTGGTTAGACGAATTTAAGTTTCCCTGCATTAAAGTCCCCGGCCACTAGGAGCGCCGCCTCTGGATGAGCATTTTCCTGTCTGCTCATGGAGGTTTACAGGTCATTGAGTGCGGTCTTAGTGCCAGCATCAGTCTGTGGTGGAATGTAAACAGCTACTAAAAATACAGATGAAAACTATCTGGGTAGATAGTGTGGTCTACAGCTTATCATGAGATACTCTACCTCAGGCGAGCAAAACCTCGAGACTTCCTTAGATATTGTGCACCAGCTGTTGTTTACATATATGCATAGGTCTCCACCCCGTGTTTTACCAGAGGCTGCTGTTCTATCCTCTCGATAGAGTATATAAGTATCCTAGCAGGACGGAAGGCAAAGGCAGGTTAGCCACATATCGCCTGATCCTCAACAACTCTCCATATTTTCAAGCATAGTGGTGGCTGCATCAGCTTAGGGGTATGCTTGACAGGTGAGTTTTTCAAGATAAAAAATAAACAGAATGGAGCTAAACACAGGCAAAATCCTGAACCTGGTTCAGTCTGCATTCCACCAGACACTGGGATATGAATTGTCAGCAGGACAATAACTTAAAACACAAGGCCAAATCTAAACTGACGTTGAATTCCAAGGAAACAGTGAATGTTCAACAGTGGCCAAGTCTTGAATTAAAATCTAATTGAAAATCTATGGCAGTATTCTGGGACTGAAAAGTTGAGCTCCTAAACTTTATTCTAAGTAATATTTATGTACCTGTAGACCAAAGTAGTGTGACAGAGAATATGATGAGCAGTGTGATCAGATCAGATCTCAATGCCAGAAACAGATCAGAGAGAGAGAGAGAGAGAGAGAGTAGACAGGTGAACACACATCTATCATGGCCAAATACCGACAGGGTGGCCAGGGGCCCTGACCTCCACAGGGCCCCCATTGATATTTTTTTTGTCATTCTCACTCAGATATCATATTAGCATATAGTCATTACAAAATGTGTAGAATTGCAGGAAATTTGTTATAAAATTGCAATGTTTTACATCCGCCCATGGCAAAATGAGCAAATTGTCAAGAAATATTTTTGCTATGACTGTCTGGAAGTGGTCTGGGTGGAGAGGGACACTGAACATGTGCTGTTATTGGCAGAGAGGTTTAGAACTCTCTTTCTGATTGGTCATTTAACTAGTTTACTGCAAGGTGATGTCACAGTGGAACGCCAAAACTCCATCCCACCAAAACAGTCAGAAATATTAGGAGTCCTTTACAAACAGCTCTTACACTAAATGGGCATTATCATAATTTTCATGATTTCACAGTATTACTTCAACCTCATAGTGTGGAAATATATATCAAACACAGCTAAATATCGTTTTTGAATGCACTGGCCCTTTAAAACAGCAACATGTTCTGTACTCGACATGGCAAAATGTGTAGAATCGACAGAAATTCACTTTAGAACCCATAAATGTCTCTCCAGTCACTAAAATGTTTTGTCGCTAAAATGGGGGTCCCCCAGCCAAATCTCACTTAGGTCCCCTAAAGGCTAGAGAATCGGGATATGACATTGTAACAACATACTTTATGTTAATTTGTAATGACAGTAAACTGTAAATACTGTTATTCTGTACTCGGCCAGATACGATCAACTTGCTGATGCTGTAATCCATCTCTTTATTCAATGGCTCTGAACCAAACTCCAACCTCAGATGCAGGTGTTGTGATCACTGCTCATAGTTTTCTATCAGACATGGTTTTTGTAGAGGAGAGGAGCTTCTCTACATCACTGTGTTGGCTGGCTGCACAGTAATACACTGCACTGTCTTCAGGTGCTCTCAGACTCAGTAGATGAAGATAAGCCTCTTTCCCACCGTCTCCACTCACATTGAAGTGTTTTTCAAATGATTTCTCCATGGTTATTGTCTTGTAATATGCAAAACCAATGAGTTTCATAGCAGTGTCTCCTGTTGACTGTTGGTACCACAGTATTGTATAGTAGTTTTGAATAGTATGGTTGCAGGTGAGTTGGACATTATCTTCAGATCCTTTTAGTATTGCAATAGGAGTCTGATGGACTTTGCTGCTAAGAGACTGCCCTGTTGACAAAGAGAGAGAGAGACAGAGAGAGAGAGAGAGAGAGAGAGAGAGAGATAGAGAGAGAGACAGAGAGACAGAGAGACAGAGAGAGAGAGAGAGAGAGAGAGAGATAGATAGAGAGACAGAGAGAGTGAGAGAGAGAGACACAGAGAGAGATAAAACATTTTATTTAGTTAAACGACATTCATACATTTGTTAGACTTCTCTTAATGAGTGGTGTAATACCTGTCACCCAGAGTGGTAGAGCTGCCAGGTGAATCAGAACTCTGATCATAGTGAAGAAGACTTGATGGAGAAGATGAATATGTTTCCTCAGTGGAGGAGAGATATGAGTGTCTCCTGGATGAAGCTCTGAGGTGAAAGGAGAGGGGCTGATGTAGTAGCATATGTTATTTAGGGTGGTGGTTAGTGGGAGTGTCAGAAAGTCTGTCCCATAATGTTTGCTCATAGGACCTCACAGTGAACCTTTCTGATCATGATCAATGAAATGAGACAGACATTATTACAAGTAGAGTTAGAGGTCCCCCTACAGTACATGTTGAGACCATCACCTCTTCAGATATTATATGCTGTCCTATATCAACACTGGGGGTTTAGTGCAGCTGTACCTCTTATATTATATAAACACTTGGGGTTTAGTTCAGCTGTACTTGTTATATTATATCGACACTGGGGGTTTAGTACAGCTGTACTTGTTATATTATATCAACACTGGGGGTTTAGTACAGCTGTACCTGTTATATTATATCAACACTGGGGGTTTAGTACAGCTGTACTTGTTATATTATATCAACACTGGGGGTTTAGTACAGCTGTACTTGTTATATTATATCAACACTGGGGGTTTAGTACAGCTGTACTTGTTATATTATAACAACACTGGGGGTTTAGTACAGCTGTACTTGTTATATTATATCAACACTGGGGGTTTAGTACAGCTGTACTTGTTATATTATATCAACACTGGGGGTTTAGTACAGCTGTACTTGTTATATTATATCAACACTGGGGGTTTAGTTCAGCTGTACTTGTTATATTATACTATATCAAATCAAATCAAATTGTATTAGTCACATGCTCCGAATACAACTGGTGTAGACCGTACAGTGAAATGCTTACTGATGAGCCCCTAACCAACAATCCAGTTTAAAAAAACAATGCAGATAAGAATAAGAGATAAAAATAACAAGTAATTAAAGAGCAGCAGTAAAATAACAATTCCGAGACAATATACAGCGGGTGCCGATGCAGAGTCAATGTGAGGGGGTACTGGTTAATTGTGGTAGTATGTTTTTGTAGGTAGAGTTATGAAAGTGACTATGCATACATGACAATAGAGAGTAGCAGTGGTGTAAAGGGTGGTGGGGGGCACTTCAAATAGTATTGGTAGCCATTTGACTCGATGTTCAGGAATCTTATGGTTTCGTGGGAGAAGCTGTTTAGAATCATATTTTACCTAGACTTGGCGCTCTGGTATCCCTTGCCATGCGGAGCAGAGAGAACAGTCTATGACTTGGGTGGCTACTATACTTCCGGCGCCGACAGAGATGGCCGCCTCGCTTCGCGTTCCTAGGAAACTATGCAGTTTTTTGTTTTTTTACGTGTTATTTCTTACATTAGTACCCCAGGTCATCTTAGGTTTCATTACATACAGTCGAGAAGAACTACTGAATATAAGATCAGCGTCAACTCACCATCAGTACGGCCAAGAATATGTTTTTCGCGACGCGGATCCTGTGTTCTGCCTTACAAACAGGACAACGGAGCGGATCCCATGCAGCGACCCAAAAAAACGAAAAAGAGGGAAACGAGGCGGTCTTCTGGTCAGACTCCGGAGACGGGCACACCGTGCACCACTACCTAGCATTCTTCTTGCCAATGTCCAGTCTCTTGACAACAAGGTTGATGAAATCCGAGCAAGGGTAGCATTCCAGAGGGACATCAGAGACTGTAACGTTCTTTGCTTCACGGAAACGTGGCTCACTGGAGAGACGCTATCCGAGGCGGTGCAGCCAACGGGTTTCTCCACGCATCGCGCATACAGAAACAAACATCTTTCTGGTAAGAAGAGGGGCGGGGGCGTATGCCTTTTGGCTAACGTGACATGGTGTGATGAAAGAAACATACAGGAACTCAAATCCTTCTGTTCACCTGATTTAGAATTCCTCACAATCAAATGTAGACCGCATTATCTACCAAGAGAATTCTCTTTGATTATAATCACAGCCGTATATATCCCCCCCCAAGCAGACACATCGATGGCTCTGAATGAACTTTATTTGACTCTTTGCAAACTGGAAACCATTTATCCGGAGGCTGCATTCATTGTAGCTGGGGATTTTAACAAAGCTAATCTGAAAACAAGACTCCCTAAATTTTATCAGCATATCGATTGCGCAACCAGGGGTGGAAAGACCTTGGATCATTGTTACTCTAACTTCCGCGACGCATATAAGGCCCTGCCCCGCCCCCCTTTCGGAAAAGCTGACCACGACTCCATTTTGTTGATCCCTGCCAACAGACAGAAACTAAAACAAGAGGCTCCCACGCTGAGGTCTGTCCAACGCTGGTCCGACCAAGCTGACTCCACACTCCAAGACTGCTTCCATCACGTGGACTGGGACATGTTTCGTATTGCGTCAGACAACAACATTGACGAATACGCTGATTCGGTGTGCGAGTTCATTAGAACGTGCGTTGAAGATGTCGTTCCCATAGCAACGATTAAAACATTCCCTAACCAGAAACCGTGGACTGATGGCAGCATTCGCGTGAAACTGAAAGCGCGAACCACTGCTTTTAATCAGGGCAAGGTGTCTGGTAACATGACCGAATACAAACAGTGCAGCTATTCCCTCCGCAAGGCTATCAAACAAGCTAAGCGTCAGTACAGAGACAAAGTAGAATCTCAATTCAACGGCCCAGACACAAGAGGCATGTGGCAGGGTCTACAGTCAATCACGGACTACAGGAAGAAATCCAGCCTAGTCACGGACCAGGATGTCCTGCTCCCAGGCAGACTAAATAACTTTTTTGCCCGCTTTGAGGACAATACAGTGCCACTGACACGGCCTGCAACGAAAACATGCGGTCTCTCCTTCACTGCAGCCGAGGTGAGTAAGACATTTAAACGTGTTAACCCTCGCAAGGCTGCAGGCCCAGACGGCATCCCCAGGGCGGCCTCAGAGCATGCACAGACCAGCTGGCCGGTGTGTTTACGGACATATTCAATCAATCCCTATACCAGTCTGCTGTTCCCACATGCTTCAAGAGGGCCACCATTGTTCCTGTTCCCAAGAAAGCTAAGGTAACTGAGCTAAACGACTACCGCCCCGTAGCACTCACTTCCGTCATCATGAAGTGCTTTGAGAGACTAGTCAAGATCCATATCACCTCCACCCTACCTGACACCCTAGACCCACTCCAATTTGCTTACCGCCCAAATAGGTCCACAGACGATGCAATCTCAACCACACTGCACACTGCCCTAACCCATCTGGACAAGAGGAATACCTATGTGAGAATGCTGTGAGAATGCTGTTCATCGACTACAGCTCGGCATTCAACACCATGGTACCCTCCAAGCTCGTCACCCTGGGTCTCGACCCCGCCCTGTGCAACTGGGTACTGGACTTCCTGACGGGCCGCCCCCAGGTGGTGAGGGTAGGCAACAACATCTCCACCCCGCTGATCCTCAACACTGGGGCCCCACAAGGGTGCGTTCTGAGCCCTCTCCTGTACTCCCTGTTCACCCACGACTGCGTGGCCACGCGCGCCTCCAACTCAATCATCAAGTTTGCGGACGACACAACAGTGGTAGGCTTGATTACCAACAACCACGAGACGGCCTACAGGGAGGAGGTGAGGGCCCTCGGAGTGTGGTGTCAGGAAAATAACCTCACACTCAACGTCAACAAAACTAAGGAGATGATTGTGGACTTCAGGAAACAGCAGAGGGAACACCCCCCTATCCACATCGATGGAACAGTAGTGGAGAGGGTAGCAAGTTTTAAGTTCCTCGGCATACACATCACAGACAAACTGAATTGGTCCACTCACACAGACAGCATTGTGAAGAAGGCGCAGCAGCGCCTCTTCAACCTCAGGAGGCTGAAGAAATTTGGCTTGTCACCAAAAGCACTCACAAACTTCTACAGATGCACAATCGAGAGCATCCTGTCGGGCTGTATCACCGCCTGGTACGGCAACTGCTCCGCCCTCAACCGTAAGGCTCTCCAGAGGGTAGTGAGGTCTGCACAACGCATCACCGGGGGCAAACTACCTGCCCTCCAGGACACCTACACCACCCGATGTCACAGGACGGCCATAAAGATCATCAAGGACATCAACCACCCGAGCCACTGCCTGTTCACCCCGCTATCATCCAGAAGGCGAGGTCAGTACAGGTGCATCAAAGCTGGGACCGAGAGACTGAAAAACAGCTTCTATCTCAAGGCCATCAGACTGTTAAACAGCCACCACTAACATTGAGTGGCTGCTGCCAACACACTGACACTGACTCAACTCCAGCCACTTTAATAATGGGAATTGATGGGAAATTATGTAAATATATCAGTAGCCACTTAAAACAATGCTACCTTATATAATGTTACTTACCCTACATTATTCATCTCATATGCATACGTATATACTGTACTCTATATCATCGACTGTATTCTTATGTAATACATGTATCACTAGCCACTTTAACTATGACACTTTGTTTACATACTCATCTCATATGTATATACTGTACTCGATACCATCTACTGTATCTTGCCTATGCTGCTCTGTACCATCACTCATTCATATATCCTTATGTACATATTATTTATCCCCTTACACTGTGTACAAGACAGTAGTTTTGGAATTGTTAGTTAGATTACTTGTTATTACTGCATTGTCGGAACTAGAAGCACAAGCCTTTCGCTACACTCGCATTAACATCTGCTAACCATGTGTATGTGACAAATAAAATTGGATTTGATTTGATTTGATTTGGAGTCTTTGACAATTTTTAGTGCCTTCCTCTGACACCGCCTGGTATTGAGGTCCTGTAAGGCAGGAAGGTTGGCCCCAGTGATGTACTGGGCCGTTCGCACTGCACTCTGTAGTGACTTGCGGTCGGAGGCCGAGCAGTTGCCATACTAGTTGTGATGCAACCAGTCAGGACGCTCTTGATGGTGCAGCTGCAGAACCTTGGCTTTGTCCTGGGGGCCTGTTCAGTTCACTTTTTCCTGTATTCCACAATCACCTCCTTTGTCTTGATCACTTTGAGAGAGAGGTTGTTGTCCTGGCACCACATGGCCAGTTCTCTGACCTCCTATAGGCTGTCTCGTCGTTGTCGGTGATCAGGCATATTAATATTTTAAAAAATGTTTTTACATTGGTGCGTTACGTTCAGTAGTTCTAAAACATGTGGTGATTGTGCAGAGAGCCACATGAATTCACAGAAATACGCATTATAAATGTTGATGAAAATGTACCGTGCCTTGCGAAAGTATTCGGCCCCCTTGAACTTTGCGACCTTTTGCCACAATTCAGGCTTCAAACATAAAGATATAAAACTGCATTTTTTTGTGAAGAATCAACAACAAGTGGGACACAATCATGAAGTGGAACGACATTTATTGGATATTTAAAACTTTTTTAACATTTCAAAAACTGAAAAATTGGGCGTGCAAAATTATTCAGCCCCTTTACTTTCAGTGCAGCAAACTCTCTCCAGAAGTTCAGTGAGGATCTCTGAATGATCCAATGTTGACCTAAATGACTAATGATGATAAATACAATCCACCTGTGTGTAATCAAGTCTCCGTATAAATGCACCTGCACTGTGATAGTCTCAGAGTTCCGTTAAAAGCGCAGAGAGCATCATGAAGAACAAGGAACATACCAGGCAGGTCCGAGATACTGTTGTGAAGAAGTTTAAAGCCGGATTTGGATACAAAAAGATTTCCCAAGCTTTAAACATCCCAAGGAGCACTGTGCAAGCGATAATATTGAAATGGAAGGAGTATCAGACCACTGCAAATCTACCAAGACCTGGCCGGCCCTCTAAACTTTCAGCTCATACAAGGAGAAGACTGATCAGAGATGCAGCCAAGAGGCTGGTAGAGGCTCATCACTCTGGATGAACTCCAGAGATCTACATCTGAGGTGGGAGACTCTGTCCATAGGACAACAATCAGTCGTATATTGCACAAATCTGGCCTTTATGGAAGAGTGGCAAGAAGAAAGCCATTTCTTAAAGATATCCATAAAAAGTGTCGGTTAAAGTTTGCCACAAGCCACCTGGGAGACACACCAAACATGTGGAAGAAGGTGTGCTGGTCAGATGAAAATTGAACTTTTTGGCAACAATGCAAAACGTTATGTTTGGCGTAAAAGCAACACAGCTCATCACCCTGAACACACCATCCCCACTGTCAAACATGGTGGTGGCAGCATCATGGTTTGGGCCTGCTTTTCTTCAGCAGGGACAGGGAAGATGGTTAAAATTGATGGGAAGATGGATGGAGCCAAATACAGGACCATTCTGGAAGAAAACCTGATGGAGTCTGCAAAAGACCTGAGACTGGGACGGAGATTTGTCTTCCAACAAGACAATGATCCAAAACATAAAGCAAAATCTACAATGGAATGGTTCAAAAATAAACATATCCAGGTGTTAGAATGGCAAAGTCAAAGTCCGGACCTGAATCCAATCGAGAATCCGTGGAAAGAACTGAAAACTGCTGTTCACAAATGCTCTCCATCCAACCTCACTGAGCTCGAGCTGTTTTGCAAGGAGGAATGGGAAAAAAATTCAGTCTCTCGATGTGCAAAACTGATAGAGACATACCCCAAGCGACTTACAGCTG
Organism: Oncorhynchus mykiss; assembly: GCF_057628025.1. NCBI lineage: Eukaryota > Metazoa > Chordata > Actinopteri > Salmoniformes > Salmonidae > Oncorhynchus > Oncorhynchus mykiss. Next base: position 72,760,372 of record NC_143040.1, read on the forward strand.
TAATCGCAGCAAAAGGTGTCGCTACAAAGTATTAACTTAAGGGGGCTGAATAATTTTGCACGCCCAATTTTTCAGTTTTTGATTTGTTAAAAAAGTTTGAAATATCCAATAAATGTCGTTCCACTTCATGATTGTGTCCCACTTGTGGTTGATTCTTCACAAAAAAATACAGTTTTATATCTTTATGTTTGAAGCCTGAAATGTGGCAAAAAGTCGCAAAGTTCAAGGGGGCTGAATACTTTCGCAAGGCACTGTATTCCAGTCTGTGCTAGCGAAACAGTCCTGTAGTTTAGCGTCCGCTTCATTGGACCACTTCTGTGTCGAGCGTGTCACTGGTACTTCCTGTTTCAGTTTGGTGCTTGTAAGCAGGAATCAGGAGGATAGAATTATGGTCAGATTTGCCAAATGGAGGTTGAGGGAGAGCTTTGTGCATGTCTCTGTGTGCGGAGTAAAGGTTGTCCAGAGTTTTTTCCCCCTATAGTTGCTCATTTAACATGCTGATAGAAATTTGGTTAGACGAATTTAAGTTTCCCTGCATTAAAGTCCCCGGCCACTAGGAGCGCCGCCTCTGGATGAGCATTTTCCTGTCTGCTCATGGAGGTTTACAGGTCATTGAGTGCGGTCTTAGTGCCAGCATCAGTCTGTGGTGGAATGTAAACAGCTACTAAAAATACAGATGAAAACTATCTGGGTAGATAGTGTGGTCTACAGCTTATCATGAGATACTCTACCTCAGGCGAGCAAAACCTCGAGACTTCCTTAGATATTGTGCACCAGCTGTTGTTTACATATATGCATAGGTCTCCACCCCGTGTTTTACCAGAGGCTGCTGTTCTATCCTCTCGATAGAGTATATAAGTATCCTAGCAGGACGGAAGGCAAAGGCAGGTTAGCCACATATCGCCTGATCCTCAACAACTCTCCATATTTTCAAGCATAGTGGTGGCTGCATCAGCTTAGGGGTATGCTTGACAGGTGAGTTTTTCAAGATAAAAAATAAACAGAATGGAGCTAAACACAGGCAAAATCCTGAACCTGGTTCAGTCTGCATTCCACCAGACACTGGGATATGAATTGTCAGCAGGACAATAACTTAAAACACAAGGCCAAATCTAAACTGACGTTGAATTCCAAGGAAACAGTGAATGTTCAACAGTGGCCAAGTCTTGAATTAAAATCTAATTGAAAATCTATGGCAGTATTCTGGGACTGAAAAGTTGAGCTCCTAAACTTTATTCTAAGTAATATTTATGTACCTGTAGACCAAAGTAGTGTGACAGAGAATATGATGAGCAGTGTGATCAGATCAGATCTCAATGCCAGAAACAGATCAGAGAGAGAGAGAGAGAGAGAGTAGACAGGTGAACACACATCTATCATGGCCAAATACCGACAGGGTGGCCAGGGGCCCTGACCTCCACAGGGCCCCCATTGATATTTTTTTTGTCGTTCTCACTCAGATATCATATTAGCATATAGTCATTACAAAATGTGTAGAATTGCAGGAAATTTGTTATAAAATTGCAATGTTTTACATCCGCCCATGGCAAAATGAGCCAATTGACAAGAAATATTTTTGCTATGACTGTCTGGAAAAGGTCTGAGTAGAGGGGGGACACTGAACATGTGCTGTTATTGGCAGAGAGGTTTTAGAACTCTCTTTCTGATTGGTCATTTAACTAGTTTACTGCAAGGTGATGTCACAGTGGAACGCCAAAACTCCATCCCACCAAAACAGTCAGAAATATTAGGAGTCCTTTACAAACAGCTCTTACACTAAATGGGCATTATCATAATGTACACGATTTCACAGTATTACTTCAACCTCATAGTGTGGAAATATATATCAAACACAGCTAAATATCGTTTTTGAATGCACTGGCCCTTTAAAACAGCAACATGTTCTGTACTCGACATGGCAAAATGTGTAGAATCGACAGAAATTCACTTTAGAACCCATAAATGTCTCTCCAGTCACTAAAATGTTTTGTCGCTAAAATGGGGGTCCCCCAGCCAAATCTCACTTAGGTCCCCTAAAGGCTAGAGAATCGGGATATGACATTGTAACAACATACTTTATGTTAATTTGTAATGACAGTAAACTGTAAATACTGTTATTCTGTACTCGGCCAGATACGATCAACTTGCTGATGCTGTAATCCATCTCTTTATTCAATGGCTCTGAACCAAACTCCAACCTCAGATGCAGGTGTTGTGATCACTGCTCATAGTTTTCTATCAGACAGGGTTTTTGTAGAGGAGAGGAGCTTCTCTACATCACTGTGTTGGCTGGCTGCACAGTAATACACTGCACTGTCTTCAGGTGCTCTCAGACTCAGTAGATGAAGATAAGCCTCTTTCCCACCGTCTCCACTCACATTGAAGTGTTTTTCAAATGATTTCTCCATGGTTATTGACTTGTATTGTGCATAACCAATGAGTTTCATAGCAGGGTCTCCTGTTGACTGTTGGTACCACAGTATTGTATTGTAGTTTTGAATAGTATGGTTGCAGGTGAGTTGGACATTATCTTTAGATCCTTTTAGTATTGCAATAGGAGTCTGATGGACTTTACTGCTAAGAGACTGCCCTGTTGACAAAGAGAGAGAGAGAGACAGTGAGAGACAGAGAGAGAGAGACAGAGTGAGAGAGAGAGAGAGAGAGAGAGAGATAGAGAGACAGAGAGAGAGAGAGAGACATAGAGAGAGAGACAGAGAGTGTGAGAGAGAGAGACAGAGAGAGATAGGATATGTTATTTAGTTAAACGACATTCATAGATTTGTTAGACTTCTCTATAATGAGTGGTTTAATACCTGTCACCCAGAGTGGTAGAGCTGCCAGGTGAATCAGAACTCTGATCATAGTGAAGAAGACTTGATGGAGAAGATGAATATGTTTCCTCAGTGGAGGAGAGATATGAGTGTCTCCTGGATGAAGCTCTGAGGTGAAAGGAGAGGGGCTGATGTAGTAGCATATGTTATTTAGGGTGGTGGTTAGTGGGAGTGTCAGAAAGTCTGTACCATAATGTTTGCTCATAGGACCTCACAGTGAACCTTTCTGATCATGATCAATGAAATGAGACAGACATTATTACAAGTAGAGTTAGAGGTCCCCCTACAGTACATGATGAGACCATCATCTCTTCAGATATTATATGCTGTCCTATATCAACACTGGGGGTTTAGTTCAGCTGTACTTGTTATATTATATCAACACTGGGGTTTAGTACAGCTGTACTAGTTATATTATATCAACACTGGGGGTTTAGTGCAGCTGTACTTGTTATATTATATCAACACTGGGGGTTTAGTACAGCTGTACTTGTTATATTATATCAACACTGGGGGTTTAGTACAGCTGTACTTGTTATATTATATCAACACTGGGGGTTTAGTACAGCTGTACTTGTTATATTATATCAACACTGAGGGTTTAGTACAGCTGTACTAGTTATATTATATCAACACTGGGGGTTTAGTACAGCTGTACTTGTTACATTATATCAACAAAGGGGGTTTAGTTCAGCTGTACTTGTTACATTATATCAACACTGGGGGTTTAGTGCCGCTGTACTTGTTATATTATATCAACACTGGGGGTTTAGTACAGCTGTACTTGTTATATTATATCAACACTGGGGGTTTAGTACAGCTGTACTTGTTATATTATATCAACACTGGGGGTTTAGTTCAGCTGTACTTGTTATATTATATCAACACTGGGTGTTTAGTACAGCTGTACTTGTTATATTATATCAACACTGGGGGTTTAGTACAGCTGTACTTGTTATATTATATCAACACTGGGGGTTTAGTACAGCTGTACTTGTTATATTATATCAACACTGGGGGTTTAGTACAGCTGTACTTGTTATATTATATCAACACTGGGGGTTTAGAAAAGTTAAAAGGACCTGAAAACAGGTTACTAACAGGTAGACCTGAAAACAGGTTACTAACAGGTAAACCTGAAAACAGGTTACTATACTAACAGGTAGACCTGAAAACAGGTTTTAAACAGGTAAACCTGAAAACAGGTTACTAACAGATAGACCTGAAAACAGGTTACTAACAGGTAGACCTGAAAACAGGTTACTAACAGATAGACCTGAAAACAGGATACTAACAGGTAAACCTGAAAACAGGTTTTAAACAGGTAGACCTGAAAACAGGTTTTAAACAGGTAGACCTGAAAACAGGTTACTAACAGGTAGACCTGAAAACAGGTAACTAACCGGTAGACCTGAAAACAGGTTATAAACAGGTAGACCTGAAAACAGGTTACTAACAGGTAGACCTGAAATCAGGTTACTAACAGGTAGACCTGAAAACAGGATACTAACAGTTAGACCTGAAAACAGGTTACTAACAGGTAGACCTGAAAACAGTATATAAACAGGTAGACCTGAAAACAGGTTACTAACAGTTAGACCTGAAAACAGGTAACTAACAGGTAAACCTGAAAGGAAATCTACTGGCAGGTCTTAATAAAGTTCAGGAGTAAACATTTGCTGAGCAAGTCACATAATAAGTTGAATGGACTCACAGTTTGCAATAGTAATGTTCAACATGATTTTTGAATGACTACTTCATCTCCATACCACACACATAGAATTATCTGTAAGGTCCCTCAGTTGAGTAGTTAATTTCAAACACATTTTTAACCACAAATACCAGGGAGGTTTTCCAATGTCTCTCAAGGAAGGGCACCTATTGGTAGATGGGTAAAAAAAAGGCAGACATTGAATATCCCTTTGAGCATGGTGAAGTTATTGATTACACTTTGAATGGTGTATCAATACACCCAGTCAATACAAATATACAGGCATCCTTCCTAACTCAGTTGCCGGAGAGGAAGGAAACGGCTTAGACATTTCACCATGAGGCCAATGGGGACTTAAAAACAGTTACAGAGTTTAATGGGTGTGATGGGATAAAAATGAGGATGGATCAACAACATTGTAGTTACTCCACAATACTAACCTAATTAACAGAGTGAAAAGAACGAAGCTTGTACAGAATAAAAATATTCCAAAACATGCATCCTGTTTGCAACAATGCATTAAAAATAATACTGCAAACAATGTGGCAAAGCAATTAACTTTTTGTCCTGAATACAAAATGTTATGTTTTAGGTAAATCATATACAACACATTACTGAGTACCACTTGTCATATTTTCAAGTGTAGTGGTGGCTGCATCATGTTATGGGTATGTTTGTAATCGTTAAAGATTGGGGAGTTTTTCAGGATAAAAAATAAAAAGAACTGCACTAAGAGCAGACAAAAGCCTAGAGGAAAACCTGGTTCAGTCTGCTTTCCACCAGACACTGGGATATCAATTCACCTTTCAGCAGGACAATAACCTAAAACACAAGGCCAAATCTACACTGCAGTTGACTACCAAGAAGACAGTGAATGTTCCAGATTGGCTGAGTTACAGTGTTGACTTAAATCTAATTGAAAATCTATGGCAGTATTATGGGACTGAAAAGATGACCTTATTAAACTGCAAAATAATTTACAGTTGAAGTTGGAAGTTTACATAGACCTTAGCCAAATACATTTAAACTCTGTTTTTCACAATTCCTGACATTTAATCCTAGTAAAAATTCCCTGTCTTAGGTCAGTTAGGATCACCACTTTATTTTAAGAATGTGAAATGTCAGAATAAGAGTAGAGATAATGGATTATTTCAGCTTTTGTTTCTTTCATCACATTCCCAGTGGGACAGAAGTTTACATACGCTCAATTAGTATTTGGTAGCATTGCTTTTAAATTGTTTATCTTGGGTCAAACGTTTTGGGTAGCCTTCCACAAGCGTCCCACAATACACACTCAACCCTTTTCCCCCACACAACCATAGGCTCACATTCTCAACAGTCCTAAATCTTAGTCTGCCTACACATTCTGACTAGGCGGTTAGTCACCTTAAAATCATTGAAACAACTGCTTTTTATGCTTTTGTATCTTTTTTTCTGAACTTTGAATATAATAAAGTACATTTGTAAATTGATCTGTTTTTGTGCTTGTTTGCTGTGGGATTTTATAACTCTGTTTATGACAGATTAAACAAGCTCATGAATGATCAAAATGACAGCTCCATCAGGATAGTTATCAATTCTATCTCTGCATCCCAAGTCAAACCCTATTCCCTATTTAGCACCCTGCGTTTGACCAGGGACCCTATGCAGTATAGGAGAGAGGGTATAGTGTACATCACAATACCCCATAATGACATCACAATACCCCATAATGACATCACAATACCCCATAATGACATCACAATACCCCATAATGACATCACAATACCCCATTATGACATCACAATACCCCATAATGACATCACAATACCCCATAATGACATCACAATACCGCATAATGACATCACAATACCCCATAATGACATCACAATACCCCATAATGACATCACAATACCCCATAATGACATCACAATACCCCATAATGACATCACAATACCCCATAATGACATCACAATACCCCATAATGACATCACAATACCCTATAATGACATCACAATACCCCATTATGACATCACAATACCCCATAATGACATCACAATACCCCATAATGACATCACAATACCCCATAACAATTATCTTGTTTCATCCTATTCCCTAATTAGCACCCTGCGTTGGACCAGGGACCCTATGCAGCCTCTTTTACAGGTCAGTGTGGAGAACCTCTGCCTCCTTGGTGGAGCAGTGAGGAAGTGCTGCAGCTAAACCATCTAAACCAGACACTTCTAACAGCATCATTACCATCTGGTTGATATCTAGTGGTTCAGAGCAAAGTGTTGATGAAGTGGTTGAAGACAGGTGCAGGTGTATAGAGCTGTAGTCAGGATTATATGAGAGGATCAGAGAGGGTTTTGTAGAGGAGAGAGGGTATAGTGAAACACTGTGTGTAAGTAGCAGCACAGAAATACACTGCACTGTCTTCAGTTCCTCTCAGTTTAGCAATATGTAGATACGCCATTTTCCCAGTTGCAGCATCTCCACTCACAGTGAAACGCCCTTTAAAGGAATCTTCCACAGCAGGATTGGTGAGGAACACATACCCAATGAGTTTCAGAGCAGTGTCTTGTTCTGACTGCTGGTACCACAGTATCATGTTGTAGCTTGGAACAGTATGGCTGCAGTTCAGTTGAACGTTATCGTCAGGCCCTTTTAGTATTGCAGTAGGAGTCTGCTGGACTTGGTCTGTTTGTGACAGCCCTGTGGATGAAAACAGAACAACTAAAATATACAGTATTACTCAACATATTGACAGCAATATATTTGGGTAGTAAATATCTTTCATCTGAACAGTGATAGAGTACCTGTCACCCACAGTGGTAGAGTTGCAACATGTATGAGAAGCTTGATCATGTTGATGGTTCTGGAGAGAAGAGTCACATGGACAAGGAGAAAGGGTTTTCAGATCGTCAGAGATGTGATGGAGGCTAGTGGGAGTGTCAAATGTATTGTTTGCATCCGAAATGGCACCCTATTCCCTATATAGTGCACTTCTTTAGACCAGAGCCCTATGGCACCCTATTCCCTATATAGTGCACTTCTTTAGACCAGAGCCCTATGGCACCCTATTCCCTATATAGTGCAATACTTTAGACCAGAGCCCTATGGCACCCTATTCCCTATATATTGCCCTACTTTTGACCACAGCCAATAGGGGTGAAAAGAGAAAAACGCAATAGAGTAGAATAGAACTGAGCTGCCGGAGGGGAAGGAAATTACATCATGATGAGCATTGATATTCAAAACAGATGCATAGTTCCCCGAAAGGTTTCCTGTTGACATAAAGGTGTATTGTAGAATAAACCGGAAAATAGTGGTTTATAGCAGGTGTGCTGGGTGTTGATGTGCCCAGGACATCTATAGTGGTTTATAACAGGTGTACTGGGTGTTGATGTACACTACAGTTAAGGTATATAGGATCGGAGGGTTTTTGTAGGGAAGAGAAGGGTATCTACATCACTGTGTTGGCTGGCTGCACAGTAATACACTGCACTGTTTTCAGGGTCTGACAGAAGCTGAAGTGAGGCTTCTATCTCTCCATCTCCACGGATTTCAAAGTGCTGTTTGAATTGATCTTCAATTGTTGGATTCTTATAAAATACAAATCCAATCAGTTTCAGATTAGAATCAGCTATTGACTGCTGGTACCACAATATAGTATAGTATGAACTGATAGTATGGCTGCAGTTGATTATCACTGTAACATTGGGACTTTCCAATAGTGCTGAGGGAACCTGGAGAACTTTACTGCTCAGAGAGCTTCCTGTGAAGAAAACAAGAGATTCATATTTAAACAGCCTGATTCACCAGACACAAGACTATTAGCAGGGAGTGTTTTCAGGATGAACAGACATTCTACAGACATGTTGTTATTACCTGTGAGACAGAACAATGAGAGGGTGAGGAAACCTCTGGTCATGATGACTAACTCAAATGGATGAAAAACTGACATGAAGATGATGATGACGATGTTGATGTTTCATCAGTGGAGGAGAGATATGAGTGTCTCCTGAATGAAGCTCTGAGGTGAAAGGAGAGGGGCTGATGTAGTAGCATATTTAATTTAGGGTGGTGGTTAGTGGGAGTGTCAGAAAGTCTGTACCATAATGTTTGCTCATAGGACCTCACAGTGAACCTTTCTGATCATGACAATGAAATGAGACAGACATTATTAGAAGTAGAGTTAGAGGTCCCCCTACAGTACATGATGAGACCATCACCTCTTCAGATATTATATGCTGTCCTATATCAACACTGGGGGTTTAGTACAGCTGTACTTGTTATATTATATCAACACTGGGGGTTTAGTACAGCTGTACTTGTTATATTATATCAACACTGGGGGTTTAGTACAGCTGTACTTGTTATATAATATCAACACTGGGGGTTTAGTACAGCTGTACTTGTTATATTATATCAACACTGGGGGTTTAGTACAGCTGTACTTGTTATATTATATCAACACTGGGGGTTTAGTACAGCTGTACTTGTTATATTATATCAACACTGGGGGTTTAGTACAGCTGTACTTGTTATATTATATCAACACTGGGGGTTTAGTACAGCTGTACTTGTTATATTATATCAACACTGGGGGTTTAGTACAGCTGTACTTGTTATATTATATCAACACTGGGGGTTTAGTTCAGCTGTACTTGTTTTATTATATCAACACTGGGGGTTTAGTACAGCTGTACTTGTTATATTATATCAACACTGGGGGTTTAGTTCAGCTGTACTTGTTATATTATATCAACACTGGGGGTTTAGTACAGCTGTACTTGTTATATTATATCAACACTGGGGGTTTAGTTCAGCTGTACTTGTTTTATTATATAAACACTGGGGGTTTAGTACAGCTGTACTTGTTATATTATATCAACACTGGGGGTTTAGTTCAGCTGTACTTGTTATATTATATCAACACTGGGGGTTTAGTACAGCTGTACTTGTTATATTATATCAACACTGGGGGTTTAGTTCAGCTGTACTTGTTATATTATATCAACACTGGGGGTTTAGTACAGCTGTACTTGTTATATTATATCAACACTGGGGGTTTAGTTCAGCTGTACTTGTTATATTATATCAACACTGGGGGTTTAGTACAGCTGTACTTGTTATATTATATCAACACTGGGGGTATAGTTCAGCTGTACTTGTTATATTATATCAACACTGGGGGTTTAGTACAGCTGTACTTGTTATATTATATCAACACTGGGGGTTTAGTACAGCTGTACTTGTTATATTATATCAACACTGGGGGTTTAGTCCAGCTGTACTTGTTATATTATATCAACACTGGGGGTTTAGTACAGCTGTACTTGTTATATTATATCAACACTGGGGGTTTAGTTCAGCTGTACTTGTTATATTATATCAACACTGGGGGTTTAGTTCAGCTGTACTTGTTATATTATATCAACACTGGGGGTTTAGTACAGCTGTACTTGTTATATTATATCAACACTGGGGGTTTAGTACAGCTGTACTTGTTATATTATATCAACACTGGGGGTTTAGTCCAGCTGTACTTGTTATATTATACTATATCAAATCAAATCAAATTGTATTAGTCACATGCTCCGAATACAACTGGTGTAGACCGTACATTGAAATGCTTACTGATGAGCCCCTAACCAACAATCCAGTTTAAAAAAAGAATACAGATGAGAATAAGAGATAAAAATAACAAGTAATTAAAGAGCCGCAGTAAAATAACAATTCTGAGACAATATACAGCGGGTGCCGATGCAGAGTCAATGTGAGGGGGTACTGGTTAATTGTGGTAGTATGTTTTTGTAGGTAGAGTTATTAAAGTGGCTATGCATACATGACAATAGAGAGTAGCAGTGGTGTAAAGGGTGGTGGGGGGCACTTCAAATAGTATTGGTAGCCATTTGACTCGATGTTCAGGAATCTTATGGCTTCGTGGTAGAAGCTGTTTAGAATCATCCTTTACCTAGACTTGGCGCTCTGGTATCCCTTGCCATGCGGTAGCAGAGAGAACAGTCTATGACTTGGGTGGCTGGAGTCAGTGACAATTTTTAGTGCCTTCCTCTGACACCGCCTGGTATTGAAGTCCTGGAAGGCAGGAAGGTTGGCCCCAGTAATGTACTGGGCCGTTCGCACTGCACTCTGTAGTGACTTGCGGTCGGAGGCCGAGCAGTTGCCATACTAGTTGTGATGCAACCAGTCAGAACGCTCTCGATGGTGCAGCTGCTTAACCTTGGTTTTGTCCTGGAGGCCTGTTCAGTTCCCTTTTTCCTGTAATCCACAATAATTTCCTTTGTCTTGATCACTTTGAGAGAGAGGTTGTTGTCCTGGCACCACATGGCCAGTTCTCTGACCTCGTCGTTGTCGGTGATCACTGTTGTGTCATCTGCAAATGTAGTGATGGTGTTGGTGATGGTGTTGGAGTCATGCCTGGCCAATGCAGTCATGAGTGAACAGGGAGTACAGGAGGGGACTGAGCATGCACCCCTGAGGGGCCCCTGTGTTGAGGATCAGCATGGTGGATGTGTTGTTATTGCTGGTGTCCCGTCAGGAAATCCAGGATCCAGTTGCAGAAGGGAGGTGTTTAGTCCAAGGGTCCTTAGCTTATTGATGAGCTTTGAGGGCATTATGAGCTGTAGCCAATGAATAGCATTCTCACATAGGTGTTCCTTTTGTCCAGGTGTGAAATGGCAGTGTGGAGTGCAATAGAGATTGCATCATTTGTGGATCTGTTGGGGTGGTATACAAATTGGAGTGGGTCTAGGGTTTCTGGGATGAGGGTGTTGATGTGAGCCATGACCAGCATTTTAAATGCACTTCATGGCTACCGATGTGAGCGAAGCCCCTCGCCAACAGCCATTGAAATTGCAGAGAGCCAAATACAAATCAACAAAAATCTCATAAATCATATTTCTCAAACATACAAATATTAGGCACTATTTTAAAGATACAATTCTTGTTAATCCGGCCACAGTGTCTGATTTGAAAAATGCTTTACAGCCATAGCTCCACAAACAATTATGTTAGGTCACCACCAAGCCACAGAAAAACCCAGCCATTTTTTCCAGCCAACGAGAGAAGTCACAAAAAGCACAAATAGAGATCAAATGAATCACTAACCTTTGATGATCTTCATCAGATGACGCTCATAGGACTCCATGCATGTATGTTTTGTTCGATAAAGTGCATATTTATATAAAAAAATCAAATTTTACATTGGCGTGTTACGTTCAGTAGTTCTAAAACATGTGGTGATTGTGCAGAGAGCCACATGAATTCACAGAAATACACATTACAAATGTTGATGAAAATTCAAGTGTTATGCATGGAACTTTAGATGCACTTCTCCTTAATGCAACCGCTGTGTCAGATTTCAAAAAAACTTTACGGAAAAAGCATAATCTGAGGACGGAGCTCAGAGCCCAAACCAGCCAAAAGAAATATCCGCCATGTTGCAAAATCAACATTAGTCATAAATAGCAATATAAATATTCACTTACCTTTGATGATCTTCATCAGAATGCACTCCCAGGAATCGCAGTTCCACAATAAATGTTTGTTTTGTTCGATAATGTCCATCATTTATGTCCATTTATGTCCAAATAGCTTCTTTTGTTAGGGCGTTTGGTAAACAAATCCAAACGCGCGTTCTGGTCCAGTCGGACGAAAAGTTCAAAAAGTTATATTACAGGTCGAAGAAACTTGTCAAACTAAGTATAGAATCAATCTTTAGAATGTTTTTATCATAAATGTTCAATAATGTTCCAACTGGAGAATTCCATTGTCTGTAGAAAACCAATGGAACGCAGGTCGCTCTCATGTGAAATGCACATGGCCAGCGCGTGACACTCTGCCAGACCACTGACTCAAAGAGCTCTCATCCGGTCCCACTTCACAGTAGAAGCCTGAAACAATGTTCTAAAGACGGTTGACATCTAGTGGAAGCCTTAGGAAGTGCAATTTGACCCATATTCCACTGTGTATTCGATAGGGCTGAGTTCAGAAACTACAAACCTCAGATTTCCCACTTCCTGTTTGGATTTTGTCTCAGGTTTTTGCCTGCCATATGAGTTCTGTTATACTCACAGACATCATTCAAACAGTTTTAGAAACTTCAGAGTGTTTTCTATCCAATAGTAATAATAATATGCTAATATTAGCATCTGGGACTGAGGAGAAGGCAGTTGACTCTGGGCACACTATTCATCCAAAAGTGAAAATGCTGCCCCCTATCCCAAAGAAGTTAAAGGTCTTATTCAAATCGGCTGTGGGGAGTGTGATAACACAGTCTCCCGGACTGTATGTTTCAGTGTTATTTGCCTCCAAGAGAGCATAGAAGTAGTTTAGCTCATCTGGTAGGCTCGTGTCACTGGGCAGCCCTCGGCTGTGCTTTCCTTTGTAGTCTGTAATGGTTTGCAAGCCCTGCCACATCCGACGAGCATCAGAGGCAATGTATTATGACTCAATCTTAGTCCTGTATTGACGATTTGCCTGTTTGATGATTCGTCGAAGGGCATAGCAGGATTTCTTATTGGCTTCCGGGTCCTTCTCCGAGTCCTGCTCCTTGAAAGCAGTAGCTCTGGTCTTTTGCTCGGTGTGGATGCTGCCTGTAATCCATGGCTTCTGGTTGGTGTATGTACGTACGGTCACTGTGGGGCACTTATTGATGAAGCAAATGACTGATGTGGTGTACTCCCCAATGCCATCAGAAGAAACCCAGAACATATTCCGGTCTGTGCTAGCAAAACCGTCCTGTAGCTTCCTCTGACCACTTTTTTATTGATCTAGTCACTTGTACTTCCTGCTTTAATTTTTTACTTGTAAGCAGGAATCAGGAGGTTAGAATTATGGTCAGATTTGCCAAATGGAGGGTGAGGGAGAGATTTGTGCACGTCTCTGTGTGTGGAGTAAAGGTTGTCCAGAGTTTTTTCCCCCTATAGTTGCTCATTTTACATGCTGATAGAAATTTGGTTAGACGGATTTAAGTTTCTCTGCATTAAAGTCCCTGGCCACTAGGAGCACAGCCTCTGGATGAGCATTTTCCTGTCTGCTCATGGAGGTTTACAGGTCATTGAGTGCGGTCTTAGTGCCAGCATCAGTCTGTGGTGGAATGTAAACAGCTACTAAAAATACAGATGAAAACTCTCTAGGTAGATAGTGTGGTCTACAGCTTATCATGAGATACTCTACCTCAGGCGAGCAGACTGAGGTAAAGACTTCCTTAGATATTGTGCACCAGCTGTTGTTTACATATATGCATAGGTCTCCACCCCGTGTTTTACCAGAGGCTGCTGTTCTATCCTCTCGATAGAGTATATAAGTATCCTAGCAGGACGGAAGGCAACGGCAGGTTAGCCACATATCGCCTGATCCTCACAAGGCACCCTGATCTTTATCAGTGAAGTACAACTCTCCATATTTTCAAGCATAGTGGTGGCTGCATCAGCTTTGGGTTATGCTTGAAATCATTAAGGACTGGCGAGTTTTTCAGGGTAAAAAAATAAACAGAATGGAGCTAAACACAGGCAAAATCCTGAACCTGGTTCAGTCTGCATTCCACCAGACACTGGGATATGAATTGTCAGCAGGACAATAACCTAAATCACAAGGCCAAATCTAAACTGACGTTGAATTCCAAGGAGGCAGTGAATGTTCAACAGTGGCCAAGTTAAAGTGTTGAATTAAAATCGAATTGAAAATCTATGGCAGTATTCTGGGACTGAAAAGTTGAGCTTATAAAACTTTATTCTAAGTAATATTTACGTACCTGTAGACCAAAGTAGTGTGACAGAGAATATGATGAGCAGTGTGATCATCATGTCAGATCTCAATGCCAGAAACAGATCAGAGAGAGAGAGAGAGAGAGAGTAGACAGGTGAACACACATCTATCATGGCCAAATACCGACAGGGTGGCCAGGGGTCCTGACCTCCACAGAGCCCCCATTGATATTTTTTTTGTCATTCTCACTCAGATATCATATTAGCATATAGTCAGTACAAAATGTGTAGAATTGCAGGAAATTTGTTATAAAATTGCAATGTTTTACATCCGCCCATGGCAAAATGAGCAAATTGCCAAGAAATAATTTTTGCTATGACTGTCTGGAAGTGGTCTGAGTGGAGAGGGAGACAGAACATGTGCTGTTATTGGCAGAGAGGTTTGGAACTCTCTTTCTGATTGGTCTTTTAACTAATTTACTGCATGGTGATGTCACAGTGGAATGCCAAAACTCCATCCCACCAAAACAGGCTGAAATTTTAGGTGGTCATTTCAAACAGCTCTTACACTAAATGGGCATTATCAAAACTTTCACACTTTCACAGTATTATTTGAACCTCATAGTGTGGAAATATATATCAAACACAGCAACTGACGTTGTTGAATGCACTGGCCCTTTAAAACAGCAACATGTTCTGTTCTCCCCATGAGAAAACGTGTAGAACTGCAGAAAATGTACTTAAAAACTTAATAATGTCTCTCCAGTCAAGAGGTTGGCCACAAATATTTTGACGTTAGGATGGGGGCAAATCTAGCTTAAGTCCCTAAAAGCCTAGAGAATCAGCATATGACATTATAACTGCATAATTTATGTTAATAATAATTATTAATGACACTAAACTGTACATTTAAAAAAATACTATATAGTTTCCTAAGAACTCGGAGAGGCGACCATCTCTGTCGCCGCCATCTTGCATCTTCCAATACTGTTATACTGTAATCCATCTGTTTATTCATTGGCTCTGAACCAAACTCCAACCTCAGATGCAGGTGTTGTGATCACTGCTCATAGTTTTCTATCAGACAGGGTTTTTGTAGAGGAGAGGAGGTTCTCTACATCACTGTGTTGGCTGGCTGCACAGTAATACACTGCACTGTCTTCAGGTGATCCCAGACTCAGTAGATGAAGATAAGCCTCTTTCGAACCATCTCCACTCATATTGAAGTACTGTTCAAATGATTTCTCCATGGTTATTGACTTGTAATATGCAAAACCAATGAGTTTCATAGCAGGGTCTCCTGTTGACTGTTGGTACCACAGTATTGTATTGTAGTTTTGAATAGTATGGTTGCAGGTTATCCTTACATTATCTTTAGATCCTTTTAGTATTGCAATAGGAGTCTGATGGACTTTACTGCTAAGAGACTGCCCTGTTGACAAAGAAAGAGAGAGAGACAGTGAGAGACAGAGAGAGAGAGACAGAGTGAGAGAGAGAGAGAGAGAGAGAGAGATAGAGAGACAGAGAGAGAGAGAGAGACATAGAGAGAGAGACAGAGAGTGTGAGAGAGAGAGACAGAGAGAGATAGGATATGTTATTTAGTTAAACGACATTCATAGATTTGTTAGACTTCTCTATAATGAGTGGTTTAATACCTGTCACCCAGAGTGGTAGAGCTGCCAGGTGAATCAGAACTCTGATCATAGTGAAGAAGACTTGATGGAGAAGATGAATATGTTTCCTCAGTGGAGGAGAGATATGAGTGTCTCCTGGATGAAGCTCTGAGGTGAAAGGAGAGGGGCTGATGTAGTAGCATATGTTATTTAGGGTGGTGGTTAGTGGGAGTGTCAGAAAGTCTGTACCATAATGTTTGCTCATAGGACCTCACAGTGAACCTTTCTGATCATGATCAATGAAATGAGACAGACATTATTACAAGTAGAGTTAGAGGTCCCCCTACAGTACATGATGAGACCATCATCTCTTCAGATATTATATGCTGTCCTATATCAACACTTGGGGTTTAGTACAGCTGTACTTGTTATATTATATCAACACTGGGGGTTTAGTACAGCTGTACTTGTTATATTATATCAACACTGGGGGTTTAGTTCAGCTGTACTTGTTATATTATATCAACACTGGGGGTTTAGTGCAGCTGTACTTGTTATATTATATCAACACTGGGGGTTTAGTACAGCTGTACTTGTTATATTATATCAACACTGGGGGTTTAGTACAACTGTACTTGTTATAGTATATCAACGCTGGGGGTTTAGTGCAGCTGTACTTGTTATATTATATCAACACTGGGGGTTTAGTGCAGCTGTACTTGTTATATTATATCAACACTGGGGGTTAAGTGCAGCTGTACTTGTTATATTATATCAACACTGGGGGTTTAGTTCAGCTGTACTTGTTATATTATATCAACACTGGGGGTTTAGTTCAGCTGTACTTGTTATATTATATCAACACTGGGGGTTTAGTTCACCTGTACTTGGTATATTATATCAACACTGGGGGTTTAGTTCAGCTGTACTTGTTATATTATATCAACACTGGGGGTTAGTTCACCTCTACTTGTTATATTATATCAACACTGGGGGTTTAGTACAGCTGTACTTGTTATATTATATCAACACTGGGGGTTTAGTACATTTGTACTTGTTATATTATAACAACACTGGGGGTTTAGTACAGCTGTACTTGTTATATTATATCATATCAAATCAAATCAAATTGTATTAGTCACATGCTCTGAATACCACTGGTGTAGACCGTACAGTGAAATGCTTACTGATGAGCCCCTAACAAACAATCCAGTTTAAAAAAATAATACAGATAAGAATAAGAGATAAAAATAACAAGTAATTAAAGAGCAGCAGTAAAATAACAATTCCGAGACAATATACAGCGGGTGCCGATGCAGAGTCAATGTGAGGGGGTACTGGTTAATTGTGGTAGTATGTTTTTGTAGGTAGAGTTATTAAAGTGACTATGCATACATGACAATAGAGAGTAGCAGTGGTGTAAAGGGTGGTGGGGGGCACTTCAAATAGTATTGGTAGCCATTTGACTCGATGTTCAGGAATCTTATGGCTTCGTGGTAGAAGCTGTTTAGAATCATATTTTACCTAGACTTGGCGCTCTGGTATCCCTTGCCATGCGGTAGCAGAGAGAACAGTCTATGACTTGGGTGGCTGGAGTCGTTGACAATTTTTAGTGCCTTCCTCTGACACCGCCTGGTATTGAGGTCCTGGAAGGCAGGAAGGTTGGCAGCAGTGATGTACTGGGCCGTTCGCACTGCACTCTGTAGTGACTTGCGGTCGGAGGCCGAGCAGTTGCCATACTAGATGTGATGCAACCAGTCATGCTCTCGATGGTGCAGCTGCAGAACCTTGGTTTTGTCCTGGGGGCCTGTTCAGTTCTCTTTTTCCTGTATTCCACAATCACCTCCTTTGTCTTGATCACTTTGAGAGAGAGGTTGTTGTCCTGGCACCACATGGCCAGTTCTCTGACCTCGTCGTTGTCGGTGATCAGGCCTACCACTTTTGTGTCATCTGCAAATGTAGTGATGGTGTTGGTGATGGTGTTGGAGTCATGCCTGGCCAATGCAGTCATGAGTGAACAGGGAGTACAGGAGGGGACTGAGCATGCACCCCTGAGGGGCCCCTGTGTTGAGGATCAGCATGGTGGATGTGTTTTTATTGCTGGTGTCCCGTCAGGAAATCCAGGATCCAGTTGCAGAAGGGAGGTGTTTAGTCCAAGGGTCCTTAGCTTATTGATGAGCTTTGAGGGCATTATGAGCTGTAGCCAATGAATAGCATTCTCACATAGGTGTTCCTTTTGTCCAGGTGTGAAATGGCAGTGTGGAGTGCAATAGAGATTGCATCATTTGTGGATCTGTTGGGGTGGTATACAAATTGGAGTGGGTCTAGGGTTTCTGGGATGAGGGTGTTGATGTGAGTCATGACCAGCATTTTAAATGCACTTCATGGCTACAGATGTGAGCGAAACCCCTCGCGAACAGCCATTGAAATTGCAGAGAGCCAAATACAAATCAACAGAAACCTCATAAATCATATTTCTCAAACATACAAATATTAGGCACTATTGTAAAGATACAATTCTTGTTAATCTGGCCACAGTGTCTGATTTGAAAAATGCTTTACAGCCATAGCTCCACAAACAATTATGTTAGGTCACCACCAAGCCACAGAAAAACCCAGCCATTTTTTCCAGCCAACGAGAGAAGTCACAAAAAGCACAAATAGAGATATAATGAATCACTAACCTTTGATGATCTTCATCAGATGACGCTCATAGGACTCCATGTTACACAATACATGTATGTTTTGTTCGATAAAGTGCATATTTATATAAAAAAATCTAATTTTACATTGGTGCGTTACGTTCAGTAGTTCTAAAACATGTGGTGATTGTGCAGAGAGCCACATGAATTCACAGAAATACGCATTACAAATGTTGATGAAAATTCAAGTGTTATGCATGGAACTTTAGATACACTTCTCCTTAATGCAACCGCTGTGCCAGATTTTAAAAAAACTTTACGGGAAAAGCATAATCTGAGGACGGAGCTCAGAGCCCAAACCAGCCAAAAGAAATATCCGCCATGTTGCAAAATCAACATTAGTCATAAATAGCAAGATAAATATTCACTTACCTTTGATGATCTTCATCAGAATGCACTCCCAGGAATCGCAGTTCCACAATAAATGTTTGTTTTGTTCGATAATGTCCATCATTTATGTCCATTTATGTCCAAATAGCTTCTTTTGTTAGGGCGTTTGGTAAACAAATCCAAACGCGCGTTCTGGTCCAGTCGGACGAAAAGTTCAAAAAGTTATATTACAGGTCGAAGAAACTTGTCAAACTAAGTATAGAATCAATCTTTGGAATGTTTTTATCATAAATCTTCAAAAGCAATGGAACGCAGGTCGCTCTCATGTGAAATGCACGTGGCCAGTGCGTGACACTCTGCCAGACCACTGACTCAAAGAGCTCTCATCCGGTCCCACTTCACAGTAGAAGCCTGAAACAATGTTCTAAAGACGGTTGACATCTAGTGGAAGCCGTAGGAAGCGCAACTGTACCCATATTCCACTGTGTATTCGATAAGGCTGAGTTCAGAAACTACAAACCTCAGATTTCCCACTTCCTGTTTGGATTTTTTCTCAGGTTTTTGCCTGCCATATGAGTTATGTTATACTCACAGACATCATTCAAACAGTTTTAGAAACTTCAGAGTGTTTTCTATCCAATAATATGCATATATTAGCATCTGGAACTGAGGAGAAGGCAGTTGACTCTGGGCACACTATTCATCCAAAAGTGAAAATGCTGCCCCCTATCCCAAAGAAGTTAAAGGTCTTATTCAAATCGGCTGTGGAGAGTGTGATAACACAGTCTCCCGGACTGCATGTTTCAGTGTTATTTTTCTCCAAGCGAGCATAGAAGTAGTTTAGCTCATCTGGTAGGCTCGTGTCACTGGGCAGCTCTCGGCTGTGCTTTCCTTTGTAGTCTGTATTTGGTTTGCAAGCCCTGCCACATCCGACGAGCATCAGAGCTGGTGTAGTACGTCTCGATCTTAGTCCTGTATTGACGATTTGCCTGTTTGATGATTCGTCGAAGGACATAGCAGGATTTCTTATCGGCTTCCGGGTCCTTCTCCGAGTCCTGCTCCTTGAAAGCGGTAGCTCTAGCCTTTTGCTCGGTGTGGATGCTGCCTGTAATCCATGGCTTCTGGTTGGTGTATGTACGTACGGTCACTGTGGGGCACTTATTGATGAAGCCAATGACTGATGTGGTGTACTCCCCAATGCCATCAGAAGAAACCCAGCACATATTCCGGTCTGTGCTAGCAAAACCGTCCTGTAGCTTCCTCTGACGACTTTTTTATTGATCTAGTCACTTGTACTTCCTGCTTTAATTTTTTACTTGTAAGCAGGAATCAGGAGGTTAGAATTATGGTCAGATTTGCCAAATGGAGGGTGAGGGAGAGATTTGTGCACGTCTCTGTGTGTGGAGTAAAGGTTGTCCAGAGTTTTTTCCCCCTATAGTTGCTCATTTAACATGCTGATAGAAATTTGGTTAGACGGATTTAAGTTACCCTGCATTAAAGTCCCCGGCCACTAGGAGCACCGCCTCTGGATGAGCGTTTTCCTGTTTGCTCATGGAGGTTTACAGGTCATTGAGTGCGGTTTTAGTGCCAGCATCAGTCTGTGGTGGAATGTAAACAGCTACTAAAAATACAGATGAAAACTCTCTAGGTAGATAGTGTGGTCTACAGCTTATCATGAGATACTCTACCTCAGGCGAGCAGACTGAGGTAAAGACTTCCTTAGATATTGTGCACCAGCTGTTGTTTACATATATGCATAGGTCTCCACCCCGTGTTTTACCAGAGGCTGCTGTTCTATCCTCTCGATAGAGTATATAAGTATCCTAGCAGGACGGAAGGCAAAGGCAGGTTAGCCACATATCGCCTGATCCTCACAAGGCACCCTGATCTTTATCAGTGAAGTACAACTCTCTATATTTTCAAGCATAGTGGTGGCTGCATCAGCTTAGGGTTATGCTTGAAATCTTTAAGGACTGGCGAGTTTTTCAGGGTAAAAAATAAACAGAATGGAGCTAAACACAGGCAAAATCCTGAACCTGGTTCAGTCTGCATTCCACCAGACACTGGGATATGAATTGTCAGCAGGACAATAACCTAAATCACAAGGCCAAATCTAAGCTGACGTTGAATTCCAAGGAGACAGTGAATGTTCAACAGTGGCCAAGTTAAAGTGTTGAATTAAAATCTAATTGAAAATCTATGGCAGTATTCTGGGACTGAAAAGTTGAGCTTATAAAACTTTATTCTAAGTAATATTTACGTACCTGTAGACCAAAGTAGTGTGACAGAGAATATGATGAGCAGTGTGATCATCATGTCAGATCTCAATGCCAGAAACAGATCAGAAAGAGAGAGAGAGAGAGAGTAGACAGGTGAACACACATCTATCATGTCCAAATACCGACAGGGTGGCCAGGGGCCCTGACCTCCACAGGGCCCCCATTGTTATTTTTTTTGTCATTCTCACTCAGATATCATATTAGCATATAGTCAGTACAAAATGTGTAGAATTGCAGGAAATTTGTTATAAAATTGCAATGTTTTTTTATCCATCCATTGGTTTATAACTGCCCCATGGCAAAATGAGCAAATTGCCAAGAAATAATTTTTGCTATGACTGTCTGGAAGTGGTCTGAGTGGAGAGGGAGACAGAACATGTGCTGTTATTGGCAGAGAGGTTTGGAACTCTCTTTCTGATTGGTCTATTAGCTAATTTACCGCATGGTGATGTCACAGTGGAATGCCAAAACTCCATCCCACCAAAACATGCTGAAATTTCAGGTGGTCATTTCAAACAGCTCTTACACTAAATGGGCATTATCAAAACTTTCACACTTTCACAGTATTATTTGAACCTCGTAGTGTGGGAAAATATATAAAACACAGCAAATCACGTTTTTGAATGCACTGGCCCTTTAAAACAGCAACATGTTCTGTTCTCCCCATGAGAAAACGTGTAGAACTGCAGAAAATGTACTTTAAAACTTAATAATGTCTCTCCAGTCAAGAGGTTGGCCACAAATGTTTTGACGTTAGGATGGGGGCAAATCTAGCTTAAGTCCCTAAAAGCCTAGAGAATCAGGATATGACATTATAACTGCACAATTTATGTTAATAGTAATTATTCATGACACTAAACTGTACATTTAAAAAAATACTGTATAGTTTCCTAAGAACTCGGAGAGGCGACCATCTCTGTCACCGCCATCTTGCATCTTCCAATACTGTTATACTGTAATCCATCTCTTTATTCATTGGCTCTGAACCAAACTCCAACCCCAGATGCAGGTGTTGTGATCACTGCTCATAGTTTTCTATCAGACATGGTTTTTGTAGAGGAGAGGAGCTTCTCTACATCACTGTGTTGGCTGGCTGCACAGTAATACACTGCACTGTCTTCAGGTGCTCTCAGACTCAGTAGATGAAGATAAGCCTCTTTCGAACCATCTCCACTCACATTGAAGTGTTTTTCAAATGATTTCTCCATGGTTATTGTCTTGTAATATGCAAAACCAATGAGTTTCATAGCAGTGTCTCCTGGTGACTGTTGGTACCAGAGTATTGTGTAGTAGCTAGGGTTAGTATGGTTGCAGGTGAGTTGTACATTATCTTTAGATCCTTTCAGTATTGCAATAGGAATCTGATGGACTTCGGTACTAAGCGACTGCCCTGTGGACAAAGAGAGAGAGAGAGAGAGAGAGAGAGAGAGAGAGAGAGAGAGAGAGAGAGAGAGAGAAAGAGAGACAGAGAGAGACAGAGAGAGTAAGATAGGATATTTTATTCTGTTTAACGACATTCATAGATTTGTTAGACTTCTCTTAATGAGTGGTTTAATACCTGTCACCCAGAGTGGTAGAGCTGCCAGGTGAATCAGAACTCTGATCATAGTGAAGAAGACTTGATGGAGAAGATTAATATGTTTCCTCAGTGGAGGAGAGATATGAGTGTCTCCTGGATGAAGCTCTGAGGTGAAAGGAGAGGGGCTGATGTAGTAGCATATGTTATTTAGGGTGGTGGTTAGTGGGAGTGTCAGAAAGTCTGTACCATTATGTTTGCTCATAGGACCTCACAGTGAACCTTTCTGATCATGATCAATGAAATGAGACAGACATTATTAGAAGTAGAGTTAGAGGTCCCCCTACAGTACATGATGAGACCATCACCTCTTCAGATATTATATGCTGTCCTATATCAACACTGGGGGTTTAGTACAGCTGTACTTGTTATATTATATCAACACTTGGGGTTTAGTAAGCTAATAAAACTGCATAATAAGTTATAAAATTATACCTGTACACCAAAGTAGTGTGACAGAGAATATGTTGAGGAGTGTGATCATCATGTCAGATCACAGCGCCAGAAACAGATCAGAGAGAGAGAGAGAGTAGACAGGTGAACCCACATCCATCATGGCCAAATATCGCCAGGGTACGCAGGTCACATGCCCAGGGGCCCTGATCTCCACAGGACCCACATTGATTTTGTTAGTCGTTCTCACTCAGATATCATATTAGCATGGCATAAGTCATTACAAAATGTGTAGAATTGCAGGAAATTATCTGTAAATGAAAGAAAATGTTCTCTCTGCCCCACGGCAAAACGAGTAGAATTTCATGAAACTTGCTTTAACAGTCCAATGCAGACATTATTATCTCAATATCAAATCATTTCTGGATAACAATACGTACCTTACCGTGATTGTTTTCAACTAAAATGTTCAAAAAGAAGACACAAATAGCTTCTTAGCAAAGAGAATTTATTCATGAAAGAATTTTGCTATGACTGTCTGGAAAAGGTCTGAGTAGAGGGGGGACACTGAACATGTGCTGTTATTGGCAGAGAGGTTTTAGAACTCTCTTTCTGATTGGTCATTTAACTAGTTTACTGCATGGTGATGTCACAGTGGAACGCCAAAACTCCATCCCACCAAAACAGTCAGAATCTTTAGGCGTTCTTTTCAAACAGCTCTTACACTAAATGGGCATTATCATAATGTACACGATTTCACAGTATTACTTCAACCTCATAGTGCAAATATACATAAAACACAGAAAAATCACATTTTTGAATTCACCGGCCCTTTAATATATCAACATGTTCTGTACTCCCCATGTCAAAATAGAATTGTAGGAAATGTACTTTAAAACAACAATAAAAAATGTCTCTCCAGTCAAGAGGTTGATCATTAAAATGTTTTGTAGTCAGGATGGGAGTCCCCCAGCCAAATCTCACTTAGGTCCCCAAATGTCTAGAGAAATGGGATATGACATTGTAACCACATATTTTATGTTCATTAGTAATGACACTAATTTGTAAATACTGTTATACTGTACTCGGCCAGATACGATCAACTTGCTGATGCTGTAATCCATCTCTTTATTCATTGGCTCTGACCCAAACTCCAACCCCAGATGCAGGTGTTGTGATCACTGCTCATAGTTTTCTATCAGACAGGGTTTTTGTAGAGGAGAGGAGGTTCTCTACATCACTGTGTTGGCTGGCTGCACAGTAATACACTGCACTGTCTTCAGGTGCTCTCAGACTCAGTAGATGAAGATAAGCCTCTTTCGAACCATCTCCACTCACATTGAAGTACTGTTCAAATGATTGCTCCATGGTTATTGACTTGTAAAATGCAAAACCAATGAGTTTCATAGCAGTGTCTCCTGGTGACTGTTGGTACCACAGTATTGTAATGTAGTTTTGAATAGCATGGTTGCAGGTGAGTTGTACATTATCTTTAGATCCTTTTAGTATTGCAATAGGAGTCTGATGGACTTTACTGCTAAGAGACTGCCCTGTTGACAAAGAGAGAGAGAGAGAGAGAGACAGAGATACAGAGACAGAGGGAGTGAGAGAGATAGACACAGAGAGAGATAGGATATTTTATTTAGTTAAACGACATTCATAGATTTGTTAGACTTCTCTTAATGAGTGGTTTAATACCTGTCACCCAGAGCGGTAGAGCTGCCAGGTGAATCAGAACTCTGATCATAGTGAAGAAGACTTGATGGAGAAGATTAATATGTTTCCTCAGTGGAGGAGAGATATGAGTGTCTCCTGGATGAAGCTCTGAGGTGAAAGGAGAGGGGCTGATGTAGTAGCATATGTTATTTAGGGTGGTGGTTAGTGGGAGTGTCAGAAAGTCTGTACCATAATGTTTGCTCATAGGACCTCACAGTGAACCTTTCTGATCACGACAATGAAATGAGACAGACATTATTACAAGTAGAGTTAGAGGTCCCCCTACAGTACATGATGAGACCATCATCTCTTCAGATATTACATGCTGTCCTATATCAACACTGGGGGTTTAGTACAGCTGTACTTGTTATATTATATCAACACTGGGGGTTTAGTACAGCTGTACTTGTTATATTATATCAACACTGGGGGTTTAGTACAGCTGTACTTGTTATATTATATCAACACTGGGGGTTTAGTGCAGCTGTACTTGTTATATTATATCAACACTGGGGGTTTAGTACAGCTGTACTTGTTATATTATATCAACACTGGGGGTTTAGTGCAGCTGTACTTGTTATATTATATCAACACTGGGGGTTTAGTACAGCTGTACTTGTTAAATTATATCAACACTGGGGGTTTAGTACAGCTGTACTTGTTATATTATATCAACACTGGGGGTTTAGTACAGCTGTACTTGTTATATTATATCAACACTGGGGGTTTAGTACAGCTGTACTTGTTATATTATATCAACACTGGGGGTTTAGTACAGCTGTACTTGTTATATTATATCAACACTGGGGGTTTAGTTCAGCTGTACTTGTTATATTATATCAACACTGGGGGTTTAGTACAGCTGTCCTTGTTATATTATATCAACACTGGGGGTTTAGTTCAGCTGTACTTGTTATATTATATCAACACTGGGGGTTTAGTACAGCTGTACTTGTTATATTATATCAACACTGGGGGTTTAGTACAGCTGTACTTGTTATATTATATCAACACTGGGGGTTTAGTACAGCTGTACTTGTTATATTATATCAACACTGGGGGTTTAGTTCAGCTGTACTTGTTATATTATATCAACACTGGGGGTTTAGTTCAGCTGTACTTGTTATATTATATCAACACTGGGGGTTTAGTACAGCTGTACTTGTTATATTATATCAACACTGGGGGTTTAGTTCAGCTGTACTTGTTATATTATATCAACACTGGGGGTTTAGTACAGCTGTACTTGTTATATTATATCAACACTGGGGGTTTAGTACAGCTGTACTTGTTATATTATATCAACACTGGGGGTTTAGTACAGCTGTACTTGTTATATTATATCAACACTGGGGGTTTAGTACAGCTGTACCTGTTATATTATATCAACACTGGGGGTTTAGTACAGCTGTACTTGTTATATTATATCAACACTGGGGGTTTAGTACAGCTGTACTTGTTATATTATATCAACACTGGGGGTTTAGTACAGCTGTACTTGTTATATTATATCAACACTGGGGGTTTAGTACAGCTGTACTTGTTATATTATATCAACACTGGGGGTTTAGTACAGCTGTACTTGTTATATTATATCAACACTGGGGGTTTAGTTCAGCTGTACTTGTTATATTATATCAACACTGGGGGTTTAGTACAGCTGTACTTGTTATATTATATCAACACTGGGGGTTTAGTACAGCTGTACTTGTTATATTATATCAACACTGGGGGTTTAGTACAGCTGTACTTGTTATATTATATCAACACTGGGGGTTTAGTTCAGCTGTACTTGTTATATTATATCAACACTGGGGGTTTAGTTCAGCTGTACTTGTTATATTATATCAACACTGGGGGTTTAGTTCAGCTGTACTTGTTATATTATATCAACACTGGGGGTTTAGTTCAGCTGTACTTGTTATATTATATCAACACTGGGGGTTTAGTTCAGCTGTACTTGTTATATTATATCAACACTGGGGGTTTAGTTCAGCTGTACTTGTTATATTATATCAACACTGGGGGTTTAGTTCAGCTGTACTTGTTATATTATATCAACACTGGGGGTTTAGTTCAGCTGTACTTGTTATATTATATCAACACTGGGGGTTTAGTTCAGCTGTACTTGTTATATTATATCAACACTGGGGGTTTAGTTCAGCTGTACTTGTTATATTATATCAACACTGGGGGTTTAGTACAGCTGTACTTGTTATATTATATCAACACTGGGGGTTTAGTGCAGCTGTACTTGTTATATTATATCAACACTGGGGGTTTAGTACAGCTGTACTTGTTATATTATATCAACACTGGGGGTTTAGTACAGCTGTACTTGTTATATTATATCAACACTGGGGGTTTAGTACAGCTGTACTTGTTATATTATATCAACACTGGGGGTTTAGTACAGCTGTACTTGTTATATTATATCAACACTGGGGGTTTAGTGCAGCTGTACTTGTTATATTATATCAACACTGGGGGTTTAGTACAGCTGTACTTGTTATATTATATCAACACTGGGGGTTTAGTACAGCTGTACTTGTTATATTATATCAACACTGGGGGTTTAGTTCAGCTGTACTTGTTATATTATATCAACACTGGGGGTTTAGTACAGCTGTACTTGTTATATTATATCAACACTGGGGGTTTAGTTCAGCTGTACTTGTTATATTATATCAACACTGGGGGTTTAGTTCAGCTGTACTTGTTATATTATATCAACACTGGGGGTTTAGTACAGCTGTACTTGTTATATTATATAAACACTGGGGGTTTAGTACAGCTGTACTTGTTATATTATATCAACACTGGGGGTTTAGTTCAGCTGTACTTGTTATATTATATCAACACTGGGGGTTTAGTTCAGCTGTACTTGTTATATTATATCAACACTGGGGGTTTAGTACAGCTGTACTTGTTATATTATATCAACACTGGGGGTTTAGTTCAGCTGTACTTGTTATATTATATCAACACTGGGGGTTTAGTACAGCTGTACTTGTTATATTATATCAACACTGGGGGTTTAGTACAGCTGTACTTGTTATATTATATCAACACTGGGGGTTTAGTACAGCTGTACTTGTTATATTATATCAACACTGGGGGTTTAGTACAGCTGTACTTGTTATATTATATCAACACTGGGGGTTTAGTACAGCTGTACTTGTTATATTATATCAACACTGGGGGTTTAGTACAGCTGTACTTGTTATATTATATCAACACTGGGGGTTTAGTTCAGCTGTACTTGTTATATTATATAAACACTGGGGGTTTAGTACAGCTGTACTTGTTATATTATATCAACACAGGGGGTTTAGTTCAGCTGTACTTGTTATATTATATCAACACTGGGGGTTTAGTACAGCTGTACTTGTTATATTATATCAACACTGGGGGTTTAGTACAGCTGTACTTGTTATATTATATCAACACTGGGGGTTTAGTACAGCTGTCCTTGTTATATTATATCAACACTGGGGGTTTAGTACAGCTGTACTTGTTATATTATATCAACACTGGGGGTTTAGTACAGCTGTCCTTGTTATATTATATCAACACTGGGGGTTTAGTACAGCTGTACTTGTTACATTATATCAACACTGGGGGTTTAGTACAGCTGTACTTGTTATATTATATCAACACTGGGGGTTTAGTTCAGCTGTCCTTGTTATATTATATCAACACTGGGGGTTTAGTGCAGCTCAAATTGTTATATTATTTCAAATCAAATCAAATTGTATTAGTCACATGCTCCGAATACAACTGGTGTAGACCGTACAGTGAAATGCTTACTGATGAGCCCCTAACCAACAATCCAGTTTTAAAAAATAATACAGATGAGAATAAGAGATGAAAATAACAAGTAATTAAAGAGCAGCAGTAAAATAACAATTCCGAGACAATACACAGCGGGTGCCGATGCAGAGTCAATGTGAGGGGGTACTGGTTAATTGTGGTAGTATGTTTTTGTAGGTAGAGTTATGAAAGTGGCTATGCATACATGACAATAGAGAGTAGCAGTGGTGTAAAGGGTGGTGGGGGGCACTTCAAATAGTATTGGTAGCCATTTGACTCGATGTTCAGGAATCTTATGGTTTCGTGGGAGAAGCTGTTTAGAATCATATTTTACCTAGACTTGGCGCTCTGGTATCCCTTGCCATGCGGAGCAGAGAGAACAGTCTATGACTTGGGTGGCTACTATACTTCCGGCGCCGACAGAGATGGCCGCCTCGCTTCGCGTTCCTAGGAAACTATGCAGTTTTTTGTTTTTTTACGTGTTATTTCTTACATTAGTACCCCAGGTCATCTTAGGTTTCATTACATACAGTCGAGAAGAACTACTGAATATAAGATCAGCGTCAACTCACCATCAGTACGGCCAAGAATATGTTTTTCGCGACGCGGATCCTGTGTTCTGCCTTACAAACAGGACAACGGAGCGGATCCCATGCAGCGACCCAAAAAAACGAAAAAGAGGGAAACGAGGCGGTCTTCTGGTCAGACTCCGGAGACGGGCACACCGTGCACCACTCCCTAGCATTCTTCTTGCCAATGTCCAGTCTCTTGACAACAAGGTTGATGAAATCCGAGCAAGGGTAGCATTCCAGAGGGACATCAGAGACTGTAACGTTCTTTGCTTCACGGAAACGTGGCTCACTGGAGAGACGCTATCCGAGGCGGTGCAGCCAACGGGTTTCTCCACGCATCGCGCATACAGAAACAAACATCTTTCTGGTAAGAAGAGGGGCGGGGGCGTATGCCTTTTGGCTAACGTGACATGGTGTGATGAAAGAAACATACAGGAACTCAAATCCTTCTGTTCACCTGATTTAGAATTCCTCACAATCAAATGTAGACCGCATTATCTACCAAGAGAATTCTCTTTGATTATAATCACAGCCGTATATATCCCCCCCCAAGCAGACACATCGATGGCTCTGAATGAACTTTATTTGACTCTTTGCAAACTGGAAACCATTTATCCGGAGGCTGCATTCATTGTAGCTGGGGATTTTAACAAAGCTAATCTGAAAACAAGACTCCCTAAATTTTATCAGCATATCGATTGCGCAACCAGGGGTGGAAAGACCTTGGATCATTGTTACTCTAACTTCCGCGACGCATATAAGGCCCTGCCCCGCCCCCCTTTCGGAAAAGCTGACCACGACTCCATTTTGTTGATCCCTGCCAACAGACAGAAACTAAAACAAGAGGCTCCCACGCTGAGGTCTGTCCAACGCTGGTCCGACCAAGCTGACTCCACACTCCAAGACTGCTTCCATCACGTGGACTGGGACATGTTTCGTATTGCGTCAGACAACAACATTGACGAATACGCTGATTCGGTGTGCGAGTTCATTAGAACGTGCGTTGAAGATGTCGTTCCCATAGCAACGATTAAAACATTCCCTAACCAGAAACCGTGGACTGATGGCAGCATTCGCGTGAAACTGAAAGCGCGAACCACTGCTTTTAATCAGGGCAAGGTGTCTGGTAACATGACCGAATACAAACAGTGCAGCTATTCCCTCCGCAAGGCTATCAAACAAGCTAAGCGTCAGTACAGAGACAAAGTAGAATCTCAATTCAACGGCCCAGACACAAGAGGCATGTGGCAGGGTCTACAGTCAATCACGGACTACAGGAAGAAATCCAGCCTAGTCACGGACCAGGATGTCCTGCTCCCAGGCAGACTAAATAACTTTTTTGCCCGCTTTGAGGACAATACAGTGCCACTGACACGGCCTGCAACGAAAACATGCGGTCTCTCCTTCACTGCAGCCGAGGTGAGTAAGACATTTAAACGTGTTAACCCTCGCAAGGCTGCAGGCCCAGACGGCATCCCCAGGGCGGCCTCAGAGCATGCACAGACCAGCTGGCCGGTGTGTTTACGGACATATTCAATCAATCCCTATACCAGTCTGCTGTTCCCACATGCTTCAAGAGGGCCACCATTGTTCCTGTTCCCAAGAAAGCTAAGGTAACTGAGCTAAACGACTACCGCCCCGTAGCACTCACTTCCGTCATCATGAAGTGCTTTGAGAGACTAGTCAAGATCCATATCACCTCCACCCTACCTGACACCCTAGACCCACTCCAATTTGCTTACCGCCCAAATAGGTCCACAGACGATGCAATCTCAACCACACTGCACACTGCCCTAACCCATCTGGACAAGAGGAATACCTATGTGAGAATGCTGTGAGAATGCTGTTCATCGACTACAGCTCGGCATTCAACACCATGGTACCCTCCAAGCTCGTCACCCTGGGTCTCGACCCCGCCCTGTGCAACTGGGTACTGGACTTCCTGACGGGCCGCCCCCAGGTGGTGAGGGTAGGCAACAACATCTCCACCCCGCTGATCCTCAACACTGGGGCCCCACAAGGGTGCGTTCTGAGCCCTCTCCTGTACTCCCTGTTCACCCACGACTGCGTGGCCACGCGCGCCTCCAACTCAATCATCAAGTTTGCGGACGACACAACAGTGGTAGGCTTGATTACCAACAACCACGAGACGGCCTACAGGGAGGAGGTGAGGGCCCTCGGAGTGTGGTGTCAGGAAAATAACCTCACACTCAACGTCAACAAAACTAAGGAGATGATTGTGGACTTCAGGAAACAGCAGAGGGAACACCCCCCTATCCACATCGATGGAACAGTAGTGGAGAGGGTAGCAAGTTTTAAGTTCCTCGGCATACACATCACAGACAAACTGAATTGGTCCACTCACACAGACAGCATTGTGAAGAAGGCGCAGCAGCGCCTCTTCAACCTCAGGAGGCTGAAGAAATTTGGCTTGTCACCAAAAGCACTCACAAACTTCTACAGATGCACAATCGAGAGCATCCTGTCGGGCTGTATCACCGCCTGGTACAGCAACTGCTCCGCCCTCAACCGTAAGGCTCTCCAGAGGGTAGTGAGGTCTGCACAACGCATCACCGGGGGCAAACTACCTGCCCTCCAGGACACCTACACCACCCGATGTCACAGGACGGCCATAAAGATCATCAAGGACATCAACCACCCGAGCCACTGCCTGTTCACCCCGCTATCATCCAGAAGGCGAGGTCAGTACAGGTGCATCAAAGCTGGGACCGAGAGACTGAAAAACAGCTTCTATCTCAAGGCCATCAGACTGTTAAACAGCCACCACTAACATTGAGTGGCTGCTGCCAACACACTGACACTGACTCAACTCCAGCCACTTTAATAATGGGAATTGATGGGAAATTATGTAAATATATCACTAGCCACTTAAAACAATGCTACCTTATATAATGTTACTTACCCTACATTATTCATCTCATATGCATACGTATATACTGTACTCTATATCATCGACTGTATTCTTATGTAATACATGTATCACTAGCCACTTTAACTATGCCACTTTGTTTACATACTCATCTCATATGTATATACTGTACTCGATACCATCTACTGTATCTTGCCTATGCTGCTCTGTACCATCACTCATTCATATATCCTTATGTACATATTATTTATCCCCTTACACTGTGTACAAGACAGTAGTTTTGGAATTGTTAGTTAGATTACTTGTTATTACTGCATTGTCGGAACTAGAAGCACAAGCCTTTCGCTACACTCGCATTAACATCTGCTAACCATGTGTATGTGACAAATAAAATTGGATTTGATTTGATTTGATTTGGAGTCTTTGACAATTTTTAGTGCCTTCCTCTGACACCGCCTGGTATTGAGGTCCTGTAAGGCAGGAAGGTTGGCCCCAGTGATGTACTGGGCCGTTCGCACTGCACTCTGTAGTGACTTGCGGTCGGAGGCCGAGCAGTTGCCATACTAGTTGTGATGCAACCAGTCAGGACGCTCTTGATGGTGCAGCTGCAGAACCTTGGCTTTGTCCTGGGGGCCTGTTCAGTTCACTTTTTCCTGTATTCCACAATCACCTCCTTTGTCTTGATCACTTTGAGAGAGAGGTTGTTGTCCTGGCACCACATGGCCAGTTCTCTGACCTCCTATAGGCTGTCTCGTCGTTGTCGGTGATCAGGCATATTAATATTTTAAAAAATGTTTTTACATTGGTGCGTTACGTTCAGTAGTTCTAAAACATGTGCTGATTGTGCAGAGAGCCACATGAATTCACAGAAATACGCATTATAAATGTTGATGAAAATGTACCGTGCCTTGCGAAAGTATTCGGCCCCCTTGAACTTTGCGACCTTTTGCCACAATTCAGGCTTCAAACATAAAGATATAAAACTGCATTTTTTTGTGAAGAATCAACAACAAGTGGGACACAATCATGAAGTGGAACGACATTTATTGGATATTTAAAACTTTTTTAACATTTCAAAAACTGAAAAATTGGGCGTGCAAAATTATTCAGCCCCTTTACTTTCAGTGCAGCAAACTCTCTCCAGAAGTTCAGTGAGGATCTCTGAATGATCCAATGTTGACCTAAATGACTAATGATGATAAATACAATCCACCTGTGTGTAATCAAGTCTCCGTATAAATGCACCTGCACTGTGATAGTCTCAGAGTTCCGTTAAAAGCGCAGAGAGCATCATGAAGAACAAGGAACATACCAGGCAGGTCCGAGATACTGTTGTGAAGAAGTTTAAAGCCGGATTTGGATACAAAAAGATTTCCCAAGCTTTAAACATCCCAAGGAGCACTGTGCAAGCGATAATATTGAAATGGAAGGAGTATCAGACCACTGCAAATCTACCAAGACCTGGCCGTCCCTCTAAACTTTCAGCTCATACAAGGAGAAGACTGATCAGAGATGCAGCCAAGAGGCTGGTAGAGGCTCATCACTCTGGATGAACTGCAGAGATCTACAGCTGAGGTGGGAGACTCTGTCCATAGGACAACAATCAGTCGTATATTGCACAAATCTGGCCTTTATGGAAGAGTGGCAAGAAGAAAGCCATTTCTTAAAGATATCCATAAAAAGTGTCGGTTAAAGTTTGCCACAAGCCACCTGGGAGACACACCAAACATGTGGAAGAAGGTGTGCTGGTCAGATGAAACCAAAATTGAACTTTTTGGCAACAATGCAAAACGTTATGTTTGGCGTAAAAGCAACACAGCTCATCACCCTGAACACACCATCCCCACTGTCAAACATGGTGGTGGCAGCATCATGGTTTGGGCCTGCTTTTCTTCAGCAGGGACAGGGAAGATGGTTAAAATTGATGGGAAGATGGATGGAGCCAAATACAGGACCATTCTGGAAGAAAACCTGATGGAGTCTGCAAAAGACCTGAGACTGGGACGGAGATTTGTCTTCCAACAAGACAATGATCCAAAACATAAAGCAAAATCTACAATGGAATGGTTCAAAAATAAACATATCCAGGTGTTAGAATGGCAAAGTCAAAGTCCAGACCTGAATCCAATCGAGAATCCGTGGAAAGAACTGAAAACTGCTGTTCACAAATGCTCTCCATCCAACCTCACTGAGCTCGAGCTGTTTTGCAAGGAGGAATGGGAAAAAAATTCAGTCTCTCGATGTGCAAAACTGATAGAGACATACCCCAAGCGACTTACAGCTGTAATCGCAGCAAAAGGTGTCGCTACAAAGTATTAACTTAAGGGGGCTGAATAATTTTGCACGCCCAATTTTTCAGTTTTTGATTTGTTAAAAAAGTTTGAAATATCCAATAAATGTCGTTCCACTTCATGATTGTGTCCCACTTGTGGTTGATTCTTCACAAAAAAATACAGTTTTATATCTTTATGTTTGAAGCCTGAAATGTGGCAAAAAGTCGCAAAGTTCAAGGGGGCTGAATACTTTCGCAAGGCACTGTATTCCAGTCTGTGCTAGCGAAACAGTCCTGTAGTTTAGCGTCCGCTTCATTGGACCACTTCTGTGTCGAGCGTGTCACTGGTACTTCCTGTTTCAGTTTGGTGCTTGTAAGCAGAAATTTGATAGAAATTTGGTTAGACGAATTTAAGTTTCCCTGCATTAAAGTCCCCGGCCACTAGGAGCGCCGCCTCTGGATGAGCATTTTCCTGTCTGCTCATGGAGGTTTACAGGTCATTGAGTGCGGTCTTAGTGCCAGCATCAGTCTGTGGTGGAATGTAAACAGCTACTAAAAATACAGATGAAAACTATCTGGGTAGATAGTGTGGTCTACAGCTTATCATGAGATACTCTACCTCAGGCGAGCAAAACCTCGAGACTTCCTTAGATATTGTGCACCAGCTGTTGTTTACATATATGCATAGGTCTCCACCCCGTGTTTTACCAGAGGCTGCTGTTCTATCCTCTCGATAGAGTATATAAGTATCCTAGCAGGACGGAAGGCAAAGGCAGGTTAGCCACATATCGCCTGATCCTCAACAACTCTCCATATTTTCAAGCATAGTGGTGGCTGCATCAGCTTAGGGGTATGCTTGACAGGTGAGTTTTTCAAGATAAAAAATAAACAGAATGGAGCTAAACACAGGCAAAATCCTGAACCTGGTTCAGTCTGCATTCCACCAGACACTGGGATATGAATTGTCAGCAGGACAATAACTTAAAACACAAGGCCAAATCTAAACTGACGTTGAATTCCAAGGAAACAGTGAATGTTCAACAGTGGCCAAGTCTTGAATTAAAATCTAATTGAAAATCTATGGCAGTATTCTGGGACTGAAAAGTTGAGCTCCTAAACTTTATTCTAAGTAATATTTATGTACCTGTAGACCAAAGTAGTGTGACAGAGAATATGATGAGCAGTGTGATCAGATCAGATCTCAATGCCAGAAACAGATCAGAGAGAGAGAGAGAGAGAGAGAGTAGACAGGTGAACACACATCTATCATGGCCAAATACCGACAGGGTGGCCAGGGGCCCTGACCTCCACAGGGCCCCCATTGATATTTTTTTTGTCATTCTCACTCAGATATCATATTAGCATATAGTCATTACAAAATGTGTAGAATTGCAGGAAATTTGTTATAAAATTGCAATGTTTTACATCCGCCCATGGCAAAATGAGCAAATTGTCAAGAAATATTTTTGCTATGACTGTCTGGAAGTGGTCTGGGTGGAGAGGGACACTGAACATGTGCTGTTATTGGCAGAGAGGTTTAGAACTCTCTTTCTGATTGGTCATTTAACTAGTTTACTGCAAGGTGATGTCACAGTGGAACGCCAAAACTCCATCCCACCAAAACAGTCAGAAATATTAGGAGTCCTTTACAAACAGCTCTTACACTAAATGGGCATTATCATAATTTTCATGATTTCACAGTATTACTTCAACCTCATAGTGTGGAAATATATATCAAACACAGCTAAATATCGTTTTTGAATGCACTGGCCCTTTAAAACAGCAACATGTTCTGTACTCGACATGGCAAAATGTGTAGAATCGACAGAAATTCACTTTAGAACCCATAAATGTCTCTCCAGTCACTAAAATGTTTTGTCGCTAAAATGGGGGTCCCCCAGCCAAATCTCACTTAGGTCCCCTAAAGGCTAGAGAATCGGGATATGACATTGTAACAACATACTTTATGTTAATTTGTAATGACAGTAAACTGTAAATACTGTTATTCTGTACTCGGCCAGATACGATCAACTTGCTGATGCTGTAATCCATCTCTTTATTCAATGGCTCTGAACCAAACTCCAACCTCAGATGCAGGTGTTGTGATCACTGCTCATAGTTTTCTATCAGACATGGTTTTTGTAGAGGAGAGGAGCTTCTCTACATCACTGTGTTGGCTGGCTGCACAGTAATACACTGCACTGTCTTCAGGTGCTCTCAGACTCAGTAGATGAAGATAAGCCTCTTTCCCACCGTCTCCACTCACATTGAAGTGTTTTTCAAATGATTTCTCCATGGTTATTGTCTTGTAATATGCAAAACCAATGAGTTTCATAGCAGTGTCTCCTGTTGACTGTTGGTACCACAGTATTGTATAGTAGTTTTGAATAGTATGGTTGCAGGTGAGTTGGACATTATCTTCAGATCCTTTTAGTATTGCAATAGGAGTCTGATGGACTTTGCTGCTAAGAGACTGCCCTGTTGACAAAGAGAGAGAGAGACAGAGAGAGAGAGAGAGAGAGAGAGAGAGAGATAGAGAGAGAGACAGAGAGACAGAGAGACAGAGAGAGAGAGAGAGAGAGAGAGAGATAGATAGAGAGACAGAGAGAGTGAGAGAGAGAGACACAGAGAGAGATAAAACATTTTATTTAGTTAAACGACATTCATACATTTGTTAGACTTCTCTTAATGAGTGGTGTAATACCTGTCACCCAGAGTGGTAGAGCTGCCAGGTGAATCAGAACTCTGATCATAGTGAAGAAGACTTGATGGAGAAGATGAATATGTTTCCTCAGTGGAGGAGAGATATGAGTGTCTCCTGGATGAAGCTCTGAGGTGAAAGGAGAGGGGCTGATGTAGTAGCATATGTTATTTAGGGTGGTGGTTAGTGGGAGTGTCAGAAAGTCTGTCCCATAATGTTTGCTCATAGGACCTCACAGTGAACCTTTCTGATCATGATCAATGAAATGAGACAGACATTATTACAAGTAGAGTTAGAGGTCCCCCTACAGTACATGTTGAGACCATCACCTCTTCAGATATTATATGCTGTCCTATATCAACACTGGGGGTTTAGTGCAGCTGTACCTCTTATATTATATAAACACTTGGGGTTTAGTTCAGCTGTACTTGTTATATTATATCGACACTGGGGGTTTAGTACAGCTGTACTTGTTATATTATATCAACACTGGGGGTTTAGTACAGCTGTACCTGTTATATTATATCAACACTGGGGGTTTAGTACAGCTGTACTTGTTATATTATATCAACACTGGGGGTTTAGTACAGCTGTACTTGTTATATTATATCAACACTGGGGGTTTAGTACAGCTGTACTTGTTATATTATAACAACACTGGGGGTTTAGTACAGCTGTACTTGTTATATTATATCAACACTGGGGGTTTAGTACAGCTGTACTTGTTATATTATATCAACACTGGGGGTTTAGTACAGCTGTACTTGTTATATTATATCAACACTGGGGGTTTAGTTCAGCTGTACTTGTTATATTATACTATATCAAATCAAATCAAATTGTATTAGTCACATGCTCCGAATACAACTGGTGTAGACCGTACAGTGAAATGCTTACTGATGAGCCCCTAACCAACAATCCAGTTTAAAAAAACAATGCAGATAAGAATAAGAGATAAAAATAACAAGTAATTAAAGAGCAGCAGTAAAATAACAATTCCGAGACAATATACAGCGGGTGCCGATGCAGAGTCAATGTGAGGGGGTACTGGTTAATTGTGGTAGTATGTTTTTGTAGGTAGAGTTATGAAAGTGACTATGCATACATGACAATAGAGAGTAGCAGTGGTGTAAAGGGTGGTGGGGGGCACTTCAAATAGTATTGGTAGCCATTTGACTCGATGTTC
Source organism: Oncorhynchus mykiss (assembly GCF_057628025.1). Classification (NCBI taxonomy): domain Eukaryota; kingdom Metazoa; phylum Chordata; class Actinopteri; order Salmoniformes; family Salmonidae; genus Oncorhynchus; species Oncorhynchus mykiss. Next base: position 72,798,670 of record NC_143040.1, read on the forward strand.
AGGAATCTTATGGTTTCGTGGGAGAAGCTGTTTAGAATCATATTTTACCTAGACTTGGCGCTCTGGTATCCCTTGCCATGCGGAGCAGAGAGAACAGTCTATGACTTGGGTGGCTACTATACTTCCGGCGCCGACAGAGATGGCCGCCTCGCTTCGCGTTCCTAGGAAACTATGCAGTTTTTTGTTTTTTTACGTGTTATTTCTTACATTAGTACCCCAGGTCATCTTAGGTTTCATTACATACAGTCGAGAAGAACTACTGAATATAAGATCAGCGTCAACTCACCATCAGTACGGCCAAGAATATGTTTTTCGCGACGCGGATCCTGTGTTCTGCCTTACAAACAGGACAACGGAGCGGATCCCATGCAGCGACCCAAAAAAACGAAAAAGAGGGAAACGAGGCGGTCTTCTGGTCAGACTCCGGAGACGGGCACACCGTGCACCACTACCTAGCATTCTTCTTGCCAATGTCCAGTCTCTTGACAACAAGGTTGATGAAATCCGAGCAAGGGTAGCATTCCAGAGGGACATCAGAGACTGTAACGTTCTTTGCTTCACGGAAACGTGGCTCACTGGAGAGACGCTATCCGAGGCGGTGCAGCCAACGGGTTTCTCCACGCATCGCGCATACAGAAACAAACATCTTTCTGGTAAGAAGAGGGGCGGGGGCGTATGCCTTTTGGCTAACGTGACATGGTGTGATGAAAGAAACATACAGGAACTCAAATCCTTCTGTTCACCTGATTTAGAATTCCTCACAATCAAATGTAGACCGCATTATCTACCAAGAGAATTCTCTTTGATTATAATCACAGCCGTATATATCCCCCCCCAAGCAGACACATCGATGGCTCTGAATGAACTTTATTTGACTCTTTGCAAACTGGAAACCATTTATCCGGAGGCTGCATTCATTGTAGCTGGGGATTTTAACAAAGCTAATCTGAAAACAAGACTCCCTAAATTTTATCAGCATATCGATTGCGCAACCAGGGGTGGAAAGACCTTGGATCATTGTTACTCTAACTTCCGCGACGCATATAAGGCCCTGCCCCGCCCCCCTTTCGGAAAAGCTGACCACGACTCCATTTTGTTGATCCCTGCCAACAGACAGAAACTAAAACAAGAGGCTCCCACGCTGAGGTCTGTCCAACGCTGGTCCGACCAAGCTGACTCCACACTCCAAGACTGCTTCCATCACGTGGACTGGGACATGTTTCGTATTGCGTCAGACAACAACATTGACGAATACGCTGATTCGGTGTGCGAGTTCATTAGAACGTGCGTTGAAGATGTCGTTCCCATAGCAACGATTAAAACATTCCCTAACCAGAAACCGTGGACTGATGGCAGCATTCGCGTGAAACTGAAAGCGCGAACCACTGCTTTTAATCAGGGCAAGGTGTCTGGTAACATGACCGAATACAAACAGTGCAGCTATTCCCTCCGCAAGGCTATCAAACAAGCTAAGCGTCAGTACAGAGACAAAGTAGAATCTCAATTCAACGGCCCAGACACAAGAGGCATGTGGCAGGGTCTACAGTCAATCACGGACTACAGGAAGAAATCCAGCCTAGTCACGGACCAGGATGTCCTGCTCCCAGGCAGACTAAATAACTTTTTTGCCCGCTTTGAGGACAATACAGTGCCACTGACACGGCCTGCAACGAAAACATGCGGTCTCTCCTTCACTGCAGCCGAGGTGAGTAAGACATTTAAACGTGTTAACCCTCGCAAGGCTGCAGGCCCAGACGGCATCCCCAGGGCGGCCTCAGAGCATGCACAGACCAGCTGGCCGGTGTGTTTACGGACATATTCAATCAATCCCTATACCAGTCTGCTGTTCCCACATGCTTCAAGAGGGCCACCATTGTTCCTGTTCCCAAGAAAGCTAAGGTAACTGAGCTAAACGACTACCGCCCCGTAGCACTCACTTCCGTCATCATGAAGTGCTTTGAGAGACTAGTCAAGATCCATATCACCTCCACCCTACCTGACACCCTAGACCCACTCCAATTTGCTTACCGCCCAAATAGGTCCACAGACGATGCAATCTCAACCACACTGCACACTGCCCTAACCCATCTGGACAAGAGGAATACCTATGTGAGAATGCTGTGAGAATGCTGTTCATCGACTACAGCTCGGCATTCAACACCATGGTACCCTCCAAGCTCGTCACCCTGGGTCTCGACCCCGCCCTGTGCAACTGGGTACTGGACTTCCTGACGGGCCGCCCCCAGGTGGTGAGGGTAGGCAACAACATCTCCACCCCGCTGATCCTCAACACTGGGGCCCCACAAGGGTGCGTTCTGAGCCCTCTCCTGTACTCCCTGTTCACCCACGACTGCGTGGCCACGCGCGCCTCCAACTCAATCATCAAGTTTGCGGACGACACAACAGTGGTAGGCTTGATTACCAACAACCACGAGACGGCCTACAGGGAGGAGGTGAGGGCCCTCGGAGTGTGGTGTCAGGAAAATAACCTCACACTCAACGTCAACAAAACTAAGGAGATGATTGTGGACTTCAGGAAACAGCAGAGGGAACACCCCCCTATCCACATCGATGGAACAGTAGTGGAGAGGGTAGCAAGTTTTAAGTTCCTCGGCATACACATCACAGACAAACTGAATTGGTCCACTCACACAGACAGCATTGTGAAGAAGGCGCAGCAGCGCCTCTTCAACCTCAGGAGGCTGAAGAAATTTGGCTTGTCACCAAAAGCACTCACAAACTTCTACAGATGCACAATCGAGAGCATCCTGTCGGGCTGTATCACCGCCTGGTACGGCAACTGCTCCGCCCTCAACCGTAAGGCTCTCCAGAGGGTAGTGAGGTCTGCACAACGCATCACCGGGGGCAAACTACCTGCCCTCCAGGACACCTACACCACCCGATGTCACAGGACGGCCATAAAGATCATCAAGGACATCAACCACCCGAGCCACTGCCTGTTCACCCCGCTATCATCCAGAAGGCGAGGTCAGTACAGGTGCATCAAAGCTGGGACCGAGAGACTGAAAAACAGCTTCTATCTCAAGGCCATCAGACTGTTAAACAGCCACCACTAACATTGAGTGGCTGCTGCCAACACACTGACACTGACTCAACTCCAGCCACTTTAATAATGGGAATTGATGGGAAATTATGTAAATATATCAGTAGCCACTTAAAACAATGCTACCTTATATAATGTTACTTACCCTACATTATTCATCTCATATGCATACGTATATACTGTACTCTATATCATCGACTGTATTCTTATGTAATACATGTATCACTAGCCACTTTAACTATGACACTTTGTTTACATACTCATCTCATATGTATATACTGTACTCGATACCATCTACTGTATCTTGCCTATGCTGCTCTGTACCATCACTCATTCATATATCCTTATGTACATATTATTTATCCCCTTACACTGTGTACAAGACAGTAGTTTTGGAATTGTTAGTTAGATTACTTGTTATTACTGCATTGTCGGAACTAGAAGCACAAGCCTTTCGCTACACTCGCATTAACATCTGCTAACCATGTGTATGTGACAAATAAAATTGGATTTGATTTGATTTGATTTGGAGTCTTTGACAATTTTTAGTGCCTTCCTCTGACACCGCCTGGTATTGAGGTCCTGTAAGGCAGGAAGGTTGGCCCCAGTGATGTACTGGGCCGTTCGCACTGCACTCTGTAGTGACTTGCGGTCGGAGGCCGAGCAGTTGCCATACTAGTTGTGATGCAACCAGTCAGGACGCTCTTGATGGTGCAGCTGCAGAACCTTGGCTTTGTCCTGGGGGCCTGTTCAGTTCACTTTTTCCTGTATTCCACAATCACCTCCTTTGTCTTGATCACTTTGAGAGAGAGGTTGTTGTCCTGGCACCACATGGCCAGTTCTCTGACCTCCTATAGGCTGTCTCGTCGTTGTCGGTGATCAGGCATATTAATATTTTAAAAAATGTTTTTACATTGGTGCGTTACGTTCAGTAGTTCTAAAACATGTGGTGATTGTGCAGAGAGCCACATGAATTCACAGAAATACGCATTATAAATGTTGATGAAAATGTACCGTGCCTTGCGAAAGTATTCGGCCCCCTTGAACTTTGCGACCTTTTGCCACAATTCAGGCTTCAAACATAAAGATATAAAACTGCATTTTTTTGTGAAGAATCAACAACAAGTGGGACACAATCATGAAGTGGAACGACATTTATTGGATATTTAAAACTTTTTTAACATTTCAAAAACTGAAAAATTGGGCGTGCAAAATTATTCAGCCCCTTTACTTTCAGTGCAGCAAACTCTCTCCAGAAGTTCAGTGAGGATCTCTGAATGATCCAATGTTGACCTAAATGACTAATGATGATAAATACAATCCACCTGTGTGTAATCAAGTCTCCGTATAAATGCACCTGCACTGTGATAGTCTCAGAGTTCCGTTAAAAGCGCAGAGAGCATCATGAAGAACAAGGAACATACCAGGCAGGTCCGAGATACTGTTGTGAAGAAGTTTAAAGCCGGATTTGGATACAAAAAGATTTCCCAAGCTTTAAACATCCCAAGGAGCACTGTGCAAGCGATAATATTGAAATGGAAGGAGTATCAGACCACTGCAAATCTACCAAGACCTGGCCGGCCCTCTAAACTTTCAGCTCATACAAGGAGAAGACTGATCAGAGATGCAGCCAAGAGGCTGGTAGAGGCTCATCACTCTGGATGAACTCCAGAGATCTACATCTGAGGTGGGAGACTCTGTCCATAGGACAACAATCAGTCGTATATTGCACAAATCTGGCCTTTATGGAAGAGTGGCAAGAAGAAAGCCATTTCTTAAAGATATCCATAAAAAGTGTCGGTTAAAGTTTGCCACAAGCCACCTGGGAGACACACCAAACATGTGGAAGAAGGTGTGCTGGTCAGATGAAAATTGAACTTTTTGGCAACAATGCAAAACGTTATGTTTGGCGTAAAAGCAACACAGCTCATCACCCTGAACACACCATCCCCACTGTCAAACATGGTGGTGGCAGCATCATGGTTTGGGCCTGCTTTTCTTCAGCAGGGACAGGGAAGATGGTTAAAATTGATGGGAAGATGGATGGAGCCAAATACAGGACCATTCTGGAAGAAAACCTGATGGAGTCTGCAAAAGACCTGAGACTGGGACGGAGATTTGTCTTCCAACAAGACAATGATCCAAAACATAAAGCAAAATCTACAATGGAATGGTTCAAAAATAAACATATCCAGGTGTTAGAATGGCAAAGTCAAAGTCCGGACCTGAATCCAATCGAGAATCCGTGGAAAGAACTGAAAACTGCTGTTCACAAATGCTCTCCATCCAACCTCACTGAGCTCGAGCTGTTTTGCAAGGAGGAATGGGAAAAAAATTCAGTCTCTCGATGTGCAAAACTGATAGAGACATACCCCAAGCGACTTACAGCTGTAATCGCAGCAAAAGGTGTCGCTACAAAGTATTAACTTAAGGGGGCTGAATAATTTTGCACGCCCAATTTTTCAGTTTTTGATTTGTTAAAAAAGTTTGAAATATCCAATAAATGTCGTTCCACTTCATGATTGTGTCCCACTTGTGGTTGATTCTTCACAAAAAAATACAGTTTTATATCTTTATGTTTGAAGCCTGAAATGTGGCAAAAAGTCGCAAAGTTCAAGGGGGCTGAATACTTTCGCAAGGCACTGTATTCCAGTCTGTGCTAGCGAAACAGTCCTGTAGTTTAGCGTCCGCTTCATTGGACCACTTCTGTGTCGAGCGTGTCACTGGTACTTCCTGTTTCAGTTTGGTGCTTGTAAGCAGGAATCAGGAGGATAGAATTATGGTCAGATTTGCCAAATGGAGGTTGAGGGAGAGCTTTGTGCATGTCTCTGTGTGCGGAGTAAAGGTTGTCCAGAGTTTTTTCCCCCTATAGTTGCTCATTTAACATGCTGATAGAAATTTGGTTAGACGAATTTAAGTTTCCCTGCATTAAAGTCCCCGGCCACTAGGAGCGCCGCCTCTGGATGAGCATTTTCCTGTCTGCTCATGGAGGTTTACAGGTCATTGAGTGCGGTCTTAGTGCCAGCATCAGTCTGTGGTGGAATGTAAACAGCTACTAAAAATACAGATGAAAACTATCTGGGTAGATAGTGTGGTCTACAGCTTATCATGAGATACTCTACCTCAGGCGAGCAAAACCTCGAGACTTCCTTAGATATTGTGCACCAGCTGTTGTTTACATATATGCATAGGTCTCCACCCCGTGTTTTACCAGAGGCTGCTGTTCTATCCTCTCGATAGAGTATATAAGTATCCTAGCAGGACGGAAGGCAAAGGCAGGTTAGCCACATATCGCCTGATCCTCAACAACTCTCCATATTTTCAAGCATAGTGGTGGCTGCATCAGCTTAGGGGTATGCTTGACAGGTGAGTTTTTCAAGATAAAAAATAAACAGAATGGAGCTAAACACAGGCAAAATCCTGAACCTGGTTCAGTCTGCATTCCACCAGACACTGGGATATGAATTGTCAGCAGGACAATAACTTAAAACACAAGGCCAAATCTAAACTGACGTTGAATTCCAAGGAAACAGTGAATGTTCAACAGTGGCCAAGTCTTGAATTAAAATCTAATTGAAAATCTATGGCAGTATTCTGGGACTGAAAAGTTGAGCTCCTAAACTTTATTCTAAGTAATATTTATGTACCTGTAGACCAAAGTAGTGTGACAGAGAATATGATGAGCAGTGTGATCAGATCAGATCTCAATGCCAGAAACAGATCAGAGAGAGAGAGAGAGAGAGAGTAGACAGGTGAACACACATCTATCATGGCCAAATACCGACAGGGTGGCCAGGGGCCCTGACCTCCACAGGGCCCCCATTGATATTTTTTTTGTCGTTCTCACTCAGATATCATATTAGCATATAGTCATTACAAAATGTGTAGAATTGCAGGAAATTTGTTATAAAATTGCAATGTTTTACATCCGCCCATGGCAAAATGAGCCAATTGACAAGAAATATTTTTGCTATGACTGTCTGGAAAAGGTCTGAGTAGAGGGGGGACACTGAACATGTGCTGTTATTGGCAGAGAGGTTTTAGAACTCTCTTTCTGATTGGTCATTTAACTAGTTTACTGCAAGGTGATGTCACAGTGGAACGCCAAAACTCCATCCCACCAAAACAGTCAGAAATATTAGGAGTCCTTTACAAACAGCTCTTACACTAAATGGGCATTATCATAATGTACACGATTTCACAGTATTACTTCAACCTCATAGTGTGGAAATATATATCAAACACAGCTAAATATCGTTTTTGAATGCACTGGCCCTTTAAAACAGCAACATGTTCTGTACTCGACATGGCAAAATGTGTAGAATCGACAGAAATTCACTTTAGAACCCATAAATGTCTCTCCAGTCACTAAAATGTTTTGTCGCTAAAATGGGGGTCCCCCAGCCAAATCTCACTTAGGTCCCCTAAAGGCTAGAGAATCGGGATATGACATTGTAACAACATACTTTATGTTAATTTGTAATGACAGTAAACTGTAAATACTGTTATTCTGTACTCGGCCAGATACGATCAACTTGCTGATGCTGTAATCCATCTCTTTATTCAATGGCTCTGAACCAAACTCCAACCTCAGATGCAGGTGTTGTGATCACTGCTCATAGTTTTCTATCAGACAGGGTTTTTGTAGAGGAGAGGAGCTTCTCTACATCACTGTGTTGGCTGGCTGCACAGTAATACACTGCACTGTCTTCAGGTGCTCTCAGACTCAGTAGATGAAGATAAGCCTCTTTCCCACCGTCTCCACTCACATTGAAGTGTTTTTCAAATGATTTCTCCATGGTTATTGACTTGTATTGTGCATAACCAATGAGTTTCATAGCAGGGTCTCCTGTTGACTGTTGGTACCACAGTATTGTATTGTAGTTTTGAATAGTATGGTTGCAGGTGAGTTGGACATTATCTTTAGATCCTTTTAGTATTGCAATAGGAGTCTGATGGACTTTACTGCTAAGAGACTGCCCTGTTGACAAAGAGAGAGAGAGAGACAGTGAGAGACAGAGAGAGAGAGACAGAGTGAGAGAGAGAGAGAGAGAGAGAGAGATAGAGAGACAGAGAGAGAGAGAGAGACATAGAGAGAGAGACAGAGAGTGTGAGAGAGAGAGACAGAGAGAGATAGGATATGTTATTTAGTTAAACGACATTCATAGATTTGTTAGACTTCTCTATAATGAGTGGTTTAATACCTGTCACCCAGAGTGGTAGAGCTGCCAGGTGAATCAGAACTCTGATCATAGTGAAGAAGACTTGATGGAGAAGATGAATATGTTTCCTCAGTGGAGGAGAGATATGAGTGTCTCCTGGATGAAGCTCTGAGGTGAAAGGAGAGGGGCTGATGTAGTAGCATATGTTATTTAGGGTGGTGGTTAGTGGGAGTGTCAGAAAGTCTGTACCATAATGTTTGCTCATAGGACCTCACAGTGAACCTTTCTGATCATGATCAATGAAATGAGACAGACATTATTACAAGTAGAGTTAGAGGTCCCCCTACAGTACATGATGAGACCATCATCTCTTCAGATATTATATGCTGTCCTATATCAACACTGGGGGTTTAGTTCAGCTGTACTTGTTATATTATATCAACACTGGGGTTTAGTACAGCTGTACTAGTTATATTATATCAACACTGGGGGTTTAGTGCAGCTGTACTTGTTATATTATATCAACACTGGGGGTTTAGTACAGCTGTACTTGTTATATTATATCAACACTGGGGGTTTAGTACAGCTGTACTTGTTATATTATATCAACACTGGGGGTTTAGTACAGCTGTACTTGTTATATTATATCAACACTGAGGGTTTAGTACAGCTGTACTAGTTATATTATATCAACACTGGGGGTTTAGTACAGCTGTACTTGTTACATTATATCAACAAAGGGGGTTTAGTTCAGCTGTACTTGTTACATTATATCAACACTGGGGGTTTAGTGCCGCTGTACTTGTTATATTATATCAACACTGGGGGTTTAGTACAGCTGTACTTGTTATATTATATCAACACTGGGGGTTTAGTACAGCTGTACTTGTTATATTATATCAACACTGGGGGTTTAGTTCAGCTGTACTTGTTATATTATATCAACACTGGGTGTTTAGTACAGCTGTACTTGTTATATTATATCAACACTGGGGGTTTAGTACAGCTGTACTTGTTATATTATATCAACACTGGGGGTTTAGTACAGCTGTACTTGTTATATTATATCAACACTGGGGGTTTAGTACAGCTGTACTTGTTATATTATATCAACACTGGGGGTTTAGAAAAGTTAAAAGGACCTGAAAACAGGTTACTAACAGGTAGACCTGAAAACAGGTTACTAACAGGTAAACCTGAAAACAGGTTACTATACTAACAGGTAGACCTGAAAACAGGTTTTAAACAGGTAAACCTGAAAACAGGTTACTAACAGATAGACCTGAAAACAGGTTACTAACAGGTAGACCTGAAAACAGGTTACTAACAGATAGACCTGAAAACAGGATACTAACAGGTAAACCTGAAAACAGGTTTTAAACAGGTAGACCTGAAAACAGGTTTTAAACAGGTAGACCTGAAAACAGGTTACTAACAGGTAGACCTGAAAACAGGTAACTAACCGGTAGACCTGAAAACAGGTTATAAACAGGTAGACCTGAAAACAGGTTACTAACAGGTAGACCTGAAATCAGGTTACTAACAGGTAGACCTGAAAACAGGATACTAACAGTTAGACCTGAAAACAGGTTACTAACAGGTAGACCTGAAAACAGTATATAAACAGGTAGACCTGAAAACAGGTTACTAACAGTTAGACCTGAAAACAGGTAACTAACAGGTAAACCTGAAAGGAAATCTACTGGCAGGTCTTAATAAAGTTCAGGAGTAAACATTTGCTGAGCAAGTCACATAATAAGTTGAATGGACTCACAGTTTGCAATAGTAATGTTCAACATGATTTTTGAATGACTACTTCATCTCCATACCACACACATAGAATTATCTGTAAGGTCCCTCAGTTGAGTAGTTAATTTCAAACACATTTTTAACCACAAATACCAGGGAGGTTTTCCAATGTCTCTCAAGGAAGGGCACCTATTGGTAGATGGGTAAAAAAAAGGCAGACATTGAATATCCCTTTGAGCATGGTGAAGTTATTGATTACACTTTGAATGGTGTATCAATACACCCAGTCAATACAAATATACAGGCATCCTTCCTAACTCAGTTGCCGGAGAGGAAGGAAACGGCTTAGACATTTCACCATGAGGCCAATGGGGACTTAAAAACAGTTACAGAGTTTAATGGGTGTGATGGGATAAAAATGAGGATGGATCAACAACATTGTAGTTACTCCACAATACTAACCTAATTAACAGAGTGAAAAGAACGAAGCTTGTACAGAATAAAAATATTCCAAAACATGCATCCTGTTTGCAACAATGCATTAAAAATAATACTGCAAACAATGTGGCAAAGCAATTAACTTTTTGTCCTGAATACAAAATGTTATGTTTTAGGTAAATCATATACAACACATTACTGAGTACCACTTGTCATATTTTCAAGTGTAGTGGTGGCTGCATCATGTTATGGGTATGTTTGTAATCGTTAAAGATTGGGGAGTTTTTCAGGATAAAAAATAAAAAGAACTGCACTAAGAGCAGACAAAAGCCTAGAGGAAAACCTGGTTCAGTCTGCTTTCCACCAGACACTGGGATATCAATTCACCTTTCAGCAGGACAATAACCTAAAACACAAGGCCAAATCTACACTGCAGTTGACTACCAAGAAGACAGTGAATGTTCCAGATTGGCTGAGTTACAGTGTTGACTTAAATCTAATTGAAAATCTATGGCAGTATTATGGGACTGAAAAGATGACCTTATTAAACTGCAAAATAATTTACAGTTGAAGTTGGAAGTTTACATACACCTTAGCCAAATACATTTAAACTCTGTTTTTCACAATTCCTGACATTTAATCCTAGTAAAAATTCCCTGTCTTAGGTCAGTTAGGATCACCACTTTATTTTAAGAATGTGAAATGTCAGAATAAGAGTAGAGATAATGGATTATTTCAGCTTTTGTTTCTTTCATCACATTCCCAGTGGGACAGAAGTTTACATACGCTCAATTAGTATTTGGTAGCATTGCTTTTAAATTGTTTATCTTGGGTCAAACGTTTTGGGTAGCCTTCCACAAGCGTCCCACAATACACACTCAACCCTTTTCCCCCACACAACCATAGGCTCACATTCTCAACAGTCCTAAATCTTAGTCTGCCTACACATTCTGACTAGGCGGTTAGTCACCTTAAAATCATTGAAACAACTGCTTTTTATGCTTTTGTATCTTTTTTTCTGAACTTTGAATATAATAAAGTACATTTGTAAATTGATCTGTTTTTGTGCTTGTTTGCTGTGGGATTTTATAACTCTGTTTATGACAGATTAAACAAGCTCATGAATGATCAAAATGACAGCTCCATCAGGATAGTTATCAATTCTATCTCTGCATCCCAAGTCAAACCCTATTCCCTATTTAGCACCCTGCGTTTGACCAGGGACCCTATGCAGTATAGGAGAGAGGGTATAGTGTACATCACAATACCCCATAATGACATCACAATACCCCATAATGACATCACAATACCCCATAATGACATCACAATACCCCATAATGACATCACAATACCCCATTATGACATCACAATACCCCATAATGACACCACAATACCCCATAATGACATCACAATACCGCATAATGACATCACAATACCCCATAATGACATCACAATACCCCATAATGACATCACAATACCCCATAATGACATCACAATACCCCATAATGACATCACAATACCCCATAATGACATCACAATACCCCATAATGACATCACAATACCCTATAATGACATCACAATACCCCATTATGACATCACAATACCCCATAATGACATCACAATACCCCATAATGACATCACAATACCCCATAACAATTATCTTGTTTCATCCTATTCCCTAATTAGCACCCTGCGTTGGACCAGGGACCCTATGCAGCCTCTTTTACAGGTCAGTGTGGAGAACCTCTGCCTCCTTGGTGGAGAAGTGAGGAAGTGCTGCAGCTAAACCATCTAAACCAGACACTTCTAACAGCATCATTACCATCTGGTTGATATCTAGTGGTTCAGAGCAAAGTGTTGATGAAGTGGTTGAAGACAGGTGCAGGTGTATAGAGCTGTAGTCAGGATTATATGAGAGGATCAGAGAGGGTTTTGTAGAGGAGAGAGGGTATAGTGAAACACTGTGTGTAAGTAGCAGCACAGAAATACACTGCACTGTCTTCAGTTCCTCTCAGTTTAGCAATATGTAGATATGCCATTTTCCCAGTTGCAGCATCTCCACTCACAGTAAAACGCCCTTTAAAGGAATCTTCCACGGCAGGATTGGTGAGTAGCACATACCCAATGAGTTTCAGAGCAGTGTCTTGTTCTGACTGCTGGTACCACAGTATCATGTTGTAGCTTGGAACAGTATGGCTGCAGTTCAGTTGAACGTTATCGTCAGGTCCTTTTAGTATTGCAGTAGGAGTCTGCTGGACTTGGTCTGTTTGTGACAGCCCTGTGGATGAAAACAGAACAACTAAAAACTACAGTATTACTCAATATATTGACAGTAATATATTTGGGTAGTAAATATCTTTCATCTGAACAGTGATAGAGTACCTGTCACCCACAGTGGTAGAGTTGCAACATGTATGAGAAGCTTGATCATGTTGATGGTTCTGGAGAGAAGAGTCACATGGACAAGGAGAAAGAGTTTTCAGATCGTCAGGGATGTGATGGAGGCTAGTGGGAGTGTCAAATGTATTGTTTGCATCCGAAATGGCACCCTATTCCCTATATAGTGCACTTCTTTAGACCAGAGCCCTATGGCACCCTATTCCCTATATATTGCCCTACTTTTGACCACCTGCCAATAGGGGTGAAAAGAGAAAAACGTAGAACTGAGCTGCCGGAGGGGAAGGAAATGACATCATGATGTGCATTGATATTCAAAACAGATGCATAGTTCCCCGAAAGGTCTCCTGTTGACATAAAGGTGTATTGTAGAATAAACCGGAAATAGTGGTTTATGGCAGGTGTGTTGATGTGCCCAGGACATCTATAGTGGTTTATAACAGGTGTGCTGGGTGTTGATGTGCCCAGGACATCTATAGTGGTTTATAACAGGTGTACTGGGTGTTGATGTACACTACAGTTAAGGTATATAGGATCGGAGGGTTTTTGTAGGGAAGAGAAGGGTATCTACATCACTGTGTTGGCTGGCTGCACAGTAATACACTGCACTGTTTTCAGGGTCTGACAGAAACTGAAGTGAGGCTTCTATCTCTCCATCTCCACGGATTTCAAAGTGCTTTTTGAATTGATCTTCAATTGTTGGATTCTTATAAAACACAACTCCAATCAGTTTCAGATTAGTATCAGCTATTGACTGCTGGTACCACAATATAGTATAGTATGAACTGAGAGTATGGCTGCATTTGATTATCACTGTAACATTGGGACTTTCCAATAGTGCTGAGGGAACCTGGAGGACTTTACTGCTCAGAGAACTTCCTGTGAAGAAAACAAGAGATTCATATTTAAACAGCCTGATTCATCAGACACAAGACTATTAGCAGGGAGTGTTTTCAGGATGAACAGACATTCTACAGACATGTCGTTATTACCTGTGAGCCAGAACAATGAGAGGGTGAACGTCAGGAAACCTCTGGTCATGATGACTGACTCAAATCGATGAAAAACTGACATGATGACGATGATGATGATGTTGATGTTTCCTCAGTGGAGGAGAGATATGAGTGTCTCCTGGATGAAGCTCTGAGGTGAAAGGAGAGGGGCTGATGTAGTAGCATATTTTATTTAGGGTGGTGGTTAGTGGGAGTGTCAGAAAGTCTGTACCATAATGTTTGCTCATAGGACCTCACAGTGAACCTTTCTGATCATGACAATGAAATGAGACAGACATTATTAGAAGTAGAGTTAGAGGTCCCCCTACAGTACATGATGAGACCATCACCTCTTCAGATATTATATGCTGTCCTATATCAACACTGGGGGTTTAGTTCAGCTGTACTTGTTATATTATATCAACACTGGGGGTTTAGTACAGCTGTACTTGTTATATTATATCAACACTGGGGGTTTAGTACAGCTGTACTTGTTATATTATATCAACACTGGGGGTTTAGTACAGCTGTACTTGTTATATTATATCAACACTGGGGGTTTAGTACAGCTGTACTTGTTATATTATATCAACACTGGGGGTTTAGTACAGCTGTACTTGTTATATTATATCAACACTGGGGGTTTAGTACAGCTGTACTTGTTATATTATATAAACACTGGGGGTTTAGTACAGCTGTACTTGTTATATTATATCAACACTGGGGGTTTAGTTCAGCTGTACTTGTTGTATTATATCAACACTGGGGGTTTAGTTCAGCTGTACTTGTTATATTATATCAACACTGGGGGTTTAGTACAGCTGTACTTGTTGTATTATATCAACACTGGGGGTTTAGTACAGCTGTACTTGTTATATTATATCAACACTGGGGGTTTAGTGCAGCTGTACTTGTTATATTATATAAACACTGGGGGTTTAGTACAGCTGTACTTGTTATATTATATCAACACTGGGGGTTTAGTTCAGCTGTACTTGTTGTATTATATCAACACTGGGGGTTTAGTTCAGCTGTACTTGTTATATTATATAAACACAGGGGGTTTAGTTCAGCTGTACTTGTTATATTATATCAATACTGGGGGTTTAGTAAGCTAATAAAACCGCATAATAAGTTATATAATTATAAATGTAGACTGAAGTATTGTGACAGAAAATATGAGGAGGAGTGTGACCATCATGTCAGATCACAGCGCAGGTTGATCATTAAAATGTTTTGTAGTCAGGATGGGGGTCCCCCAGCAAAATCTCACTTAGGTCCCCAAATGTCTAGAGAAACGGGATATGTAATTGTAACCACATACTTTATGTTAATTAGTAATGACACTAAACTGTAAATACTGTTATTCTGTACTGGGCCAGATACGATCAACTTGCTGATGCTGTAATCCATCTCTTTATTCATTGGCTCTGAACCAAACTCCAACCTCAGATACAGGTGTTGTGATCACTGCTCATAGTTTTCTATCAGACAGGGTTTTTGTAGAGGAGAGGAGCTTCTCTACATCACTGTGTTGGCTGGCTGCACAGTAATACACTGCACTGTCTTCAGGTGCTCTCAGACTCAGTAGTTGAAGATAAGCCTCTTTCCTACCATCTCCACTCACATTAAAGTGCTTTTCAAACGATTTCTCCATGGTTATTGACTTGGTATATACATAACCAATGAGTTTCATAGTTGTGTCTTCTGTTGACTGTTGGTACCAGAGTATTGTGTAGTAGCTAGGGTTAGTATGGTTGCAGGTGAGTTGTACATTATCTTTAGATCCTTTCAGTATTGCAATAGGAATCTGATGGACTTCGGTGCTAAGATACTGCCCTGTGGACAAAGAGAGAGAGAGAGAGAGAGAGAGAGAGAGAGAGAGAGAGAGAGACAGAGACAGACAGAGAGAAAGATAGTATATTTATTCAGTTTAATGACATTCATAGATTTGTTAGACTTCTCTTAATGAGTGGTGTAATACCTGTCACCCAGAGTGGTAGAGCTGCCAGGTGAATCAGAACTCTGATCATAGTGAAGAAGACTTGATGGAGAAGATGAATATGTTTTCTCAGTGGAGGAGAGATATGAGTGTCTCCTGGATGAAGCTCTGAGGTGAAAGGAGAGGGGCTGATGTAGTAGCATATGTTATTTAGGGTGGTGGTTAGTGGGAGTGTCAGAAAGTCTGTACCATAATGTTTGCTCATAGGACCTCACAGTGAACCTTTCTGATCATGATCAATGAAATGAGACAGACATTATTACAAGTAGAGTTAGAGGTCCCCCTACAGTACATGATGAGACCATCACCTCTTCAGATATTATATGCTGTCCTATATCAACACTGGGGGTTTAGTACAGCTGTCCTTGTTATATTATATCAACACTGGGGGTTTAGTACAGCTGTACTTGTTATATTATATCAACACTGGGGGTTTAGTACAGCTGTACTTGTCATATTATATCAACACTGGGGGTTTAGTACAGCTGTACTTGTTATATTATATCAACACTGGGGGTTTAGTACAGCTGTACCTGTTATATTATATCAACACTGGGAGTTTAGTTCAGCTGTACTTGTTATATTATGTCAACACTGGGGGTTTAGTACAGCTGTACTTGTTATATTATATCAACACTGGGGGTTTAGTACAGCTGTCCTTGTTATATTATATCAACACTGGGGGTTTAGTACAGCTCTACTTGTTATATTATATCAACACTGGGGGTTTAGTAAGCTAATAAAACCGCATAATAAGTTATATAATTATACCTGTACACCAAGTAGTGTGACAGAGAATATGAGGAGGAGTGTGACCATCATGTCAGATCACAGCGCCAGAAACACATCAGAGAGAGAGAGAGAGTAGACAGGTGAACCCACATCCATCATGGCCAAATACCACCAGGGTACGCAGGTCACATGTCCAGGGGCCCTGATCTCCACAGGACCCACATTGATTTTGTTAGTCATCCTCACTCAGATATCATATTAGCATGGCATAAGTCATTACAAAATGTGTAGAATTACAGGAAAAGATCTGTAAATGAAAGAAAATGTTCTCTCTGCCCCACGGCAAAATGAGTAGAATTGCATGAAACTTGCTTTAACAGTCCAATGCAGACATTATTATCTCAATATCAAATCATTTCTGGATAACAATACGTACCTTACCGTGATTGTTTTCAACTAAAATGTTTAAAAAGGAGACACAAATAGCTTCTTAGCAAAGATAATTTATTCATGAAAGAATTTTGCTATGACTGTCTGGAAAAGGTCTGAGTAGAGGGGGGACACTGAACATGTGCTGTTATTGGCAGAGAGGTTTTAGAACTCTCTTTCTGATTGGTCATTTAACTAGTTTACTGCATGGTGATGTCACAGTGGAACGCCAAAACTCCATCCCACCAAAACAGTCAGAATCTTTAGGCGTTCTTTTCAAACAGCTCTTACACTAAATGGGCATTATCATAATGTTCACGATTTCACAGTATTACTTCAACCTCATAGTGCAAATATACATAAAACACAGAAAAATCACATTTTTGAATTCACCGGCCCTTTAATATATCAACATGTTCTGTACTCCCCATGTCAAAATAGAATTGTAGGAAATGTACTTTAAAACAACAATAAAAAATGTCTCTCCAGTCAAGAGGTTGATCACTAAAATGTTTTGTAGTCAGGATGGGGGTCCCCCAGCCAAATCTCACTTAGGTCCCCAAATGTCTAGAGAAATGGGATATGACATTGTAACCACATACTTTATGTTAATTAGTAATGACACTAAACTGTAAATACTGTTATACTGTACTAGGCCAGATACGATCAACTTGCTGATGCTGTAATCCATCTCTTTATTCATTGGCTCTGACCCAAACTCCAACCTCAGATGCAGGTGTTGTGATCACTGCTCATAGTTTTCTATCAGACAGGGTTTTTGTAGAGGAGAGGAGGTTCTCTACATCACTGTGTTGGCTGGCTGCACAGTAATACACTGCACTGTCTTCAGGTGATCTCAGACTCACTAGATGAAGATAAGCCTCTTTCGAACCATCTCCACTCACATTGAAGTGTTTTTCAAATGATTTCTCCATGGTTATTGACTTGTATTGTGCATAACCAATGAGTTTCAAAGCAGTGTCTCCTGGTGACTGTTGGTACCACAGTATCATAGTGTAGTCTTGAATAGTATGGTTGCAGGTTATTCTTACATTATCTTTAGATCCTTTAAGTATTGCAATAGGAGTCTGATGGACTTTGCTACTAAGCGACTGCGCTGTGGACAAAGAGAGAGAGAGAGAGAGAGAGAGACAGAGAGACAGAGAGAGTAAGATAGGATATTTATTCTGTTTAACGACATTCATAGATTTGTTAGACTTCTCTTAATGAGTGGTTTAATACCTGTCACCCAGAGTGGTAGAGCTGCCAGGTGAATCAGAACTCTGATCATAGTGAAGAAGACTTGATGGAGAAGATGAATATGTTTCCTCAGTGGAGGAGAGATATGAGTGTCTCCTGGATGAATCTCTGAGGTGAAAGGAGAGGGGCTGATGTAGTAGCATATTTTATTTAGGGTGGTGGTTAGTGGGAGTGTCAGAAAGTCTGTACCATAATGTTTGCTCATAGGACCTCACAGTGAACCTTTCTGATCATGACAATGAAATGAGACAGACATTATTAGAAGTAGAGTTAGAGGTCCCCCTACAGTACATGATGAGACCATCACCACTTCAGATATTATATGCTGTCCTATATCAACACTGGGGGTTTAGTACAGCTGTACTTGTTATATTATATCAACACTGGGGGTTTAGTTCAGCTGTACTTGTTATATTATATCAACACTGGGGGTTTAGTTCAGCTGTACTTGTTATATTATATCAACACTGGGGGTTTAGTACAGCTGTACTTGTTATATTATATAAACACTGGGGGTTTAGTACAGCTGTACTTGTTATATTATATCAACACTGGGGGTTTAGTACAGCTGTCCGTGTTATATTATATCAACACTGGGGGTTTAGTTCAGCTGTACTTGTTATATTATATCAACACAGGGGGTTTAGTACAGCTGTACTTGTTATATTATATCAACACTGGGGGTTTAGTTCAGCTGTACTTGTTATATTATATCAACACTGGGGGTTTAGTTCAGCTGTACTTGTTATATTATATCAACACTGGGGGTTTAGTTCAGCTGTACTTGTTATATTATATCAATACTGGGGGTTTAGTACAGCTGTACTTGTTATATTATATCAACACTGGGGGTTTAGTACAGCTGTACTTGTTATATTATATCAACACTGGGGGTTTAGTTCAGCTGTACTAGTTATATTATATCAACACTGGGGGTTTAGTACAGCTGTACTAGTTATATTATATCAACACTGGGGGTTTAGAAAAGTTAAAAAGGACCTGAAAACAGGTTACTAACAGGTAGACCTGAAAAAAGGTTACTAACAGGTAAACCTGAAAACAGGTTTTAAACATGTAGACCTGAAAACAGGTTACTAACAGGTAGACCTGAAAACAGGTTACTAACAGGTAGACCTGAAAACAGGTTACTAACAGGTAGACCTGAAAACAGGTTACTAACAGGTAGACCTGAAAACAGGTTACTAACAGGTAGACCTGAAAACAGGTTACTAACAGGTAGACCTGAAAACAGGTTACTAACAGGTAGACCTGAAAACAGGTTACTAACAGGTAGACCTGAAAACAGGTTACTAACAGGTAGACCTGAATACAGGTTACTAACAGGTAGACCTGAAAACAGGTTACTAACAGGTAGACCTGAAAACAGGTTACTAACAGGTAGACCTGAAAACAGGTTACTAACAGGTAGACCTGAAAACAGGTTACTAACAGGTAGACCTGAAAACAGGTTACTAACAGGTAGACCTGAAAACAGGTTACTAACAGGTAGACCTGAAAACAGGTTACTAACAGGTAGACCTGAAAACAGGTAACAAACATGTAGACCTGAAAACAGGTTACTAACAGGTAGACCTGAAAACAGGTTATTAACAGGTAGACCTGAAAACAGGTTACTAACAGGTAGACCTGAAAACAGGTTACTAACAGGTAGACCTGAAAACAGGTTACTAACAGGTTGACCTGAAAACAGGTTACTAACAGGTAGACCTGAAAACAGGTTACTAACAGGTAGACCTGACAACAGGTTACTAACAGGTAGACCTGAAAACAGGATATAAAGAGGTAAACCTGAAAACAGGTTACTAACAGGTAGACCTGAAAACAGGTTACTAACAGGTAGACCTGAAAACAGGTTACTAACAGGTAGACCTGAAAACAGGTTACTAACAGGTAGACCTGAAAACAGGTTACTAACAGGTAGACCTGAAAACAGGTTACTAACAGGTAGACCTGAAAACAGGTTACTAACAGGTAGACCTGAAAACAGGTTACTAACAGGTAGACCTGAAAACAGGTTACTAACAGGTAGACCTGAAAACAGGTTTTAAACATGTAGACCTGAAAACAGGTTACTAACAGGTAGACCTGAAAACAGGTTACTAACAGGTAGACCTGAAAACAGGTTACCAACAGGTAGACCTGAAAACAGGTTACTAACAGGTAGACTAGAAAACAGGTTACTAACAGGTAGACCTGAAAACAGGTTACTAACAGGTAGACCTGAAAACAGGTTACTAACAGGTAGACCTGAAAACAGGTTACTAACAGGTAGACCTGAAAACAGGTTACTAACAGGTAGACCTGAAAACAGGTTTTAAACAGGTAGACCTGAAAACAGGTTACTAACAGGTAGACCTGAAAACAGGTTACTAACAGGTAGACCTGAAAACAGGTTACTAACAGGTAGACCTGAAAACAGGTTACTAACAGGTAAACCTGAAAACAGGTTACTAACAGGTAGACCTGAAAACAGGTTACTAACAGGTAGACCTGAAAACAGTTTACTAACAGGTAGACCTGAAAACAGGTTACTAACAGGTAGACCTGAAATCAGGTTACTAACAGGTAGACCTGAAAACAGGTTACTAACAGGTAGACCTGAAAACAGGTTACTAACAGGTAGACCTGAAAACAGGTTACTAACAGGTAGACCTGAATACAGGTTACTAACAGGTAGACCTGAAAACAGGTTACTAACAGGTAGACCTGAAAACAGGTTACTAACAGGTAGACCTGAAAACAGGTTACTAACAGGTAGACCTGAAAACAGGTTACTAACAGGTAGACCTGAAAACAGGTTACTAACAGGTAGACCTGAAAACAGGTTACTAACAGGTAGACCTGAAAACAGGTTACTAACAGGTAGACCTGAAAACAGGTTACTAACAGGTAGACCTGAAAACAGGTTACTAACAGGTAGACCTGAAAACAGGTTACTAACAGGTAGACCTGAAAACAGGTTACTAACAGGTAGACCTGAAAACAGGTTACTAACAGGTAGACCTGAAAACAGGTTACTAACAGGTAGACCTGAAAACAGGTTACTAACAGGTAGACCTGAAAACAGGTTACTAACAGGTAGACCTGAAAACAGGTAACAAACAGGTAAACCTGAAAGGAAATCTACTGGTAAGTCTTAATAAAGTTCAGGAGTAAACATTTGCTGAGCAAGTCACATAATAAGTTGAATGGACTCACAGTTTGCAATAGTAGTGTTCAACATGATTTTTGAATACCTCATCTCCATACCCCACACATACAATTATCTGTAAGGTCCCTCAGTTGAGTAGTTCATTTCAAACACATTTTTAACCACAAAGACCAGGGAGGTTTTCCAATGTCTCTCAAGGAAGGGCACCTATTGGTAGATGGGTAAAAAAAAGGCAGACATTGAATATCCCTTTGAGCATGGTGAAGTTATTGATTACACTTTGAATGGTGTATCAATACACCCAGTCAATACAAATATACAGGCATCCTTCCTAACTCAGTTGCCGGAGAGGAAGGAAATGGCTTAGACATTTCACCATGAGGCCAATGGGGACTTAAAAACAGTTACAGAGTTTAATGGCTGTGATAGGATACAACTGAGGATGGATCAACAACATTGGAGTTACTCCACAAAACAAACCTAATTAACAGAGTGAAAAGAACAAAGCTTGTACAGAATAAAAATATTCCAAAACATGCATCCTGTTTGCAACAATGCATTAAAATAATACTGCAAACAATGTGGCAAAGCAAT
The DNA here is from genome assembly GCF_057628025.1 of Oncorhynchus mykiss. NCBI lineage: Eukaryota > Metazoa > Chordata > Actinopteri > Salmoniformes > Salmonidae > Oncorhynchus > Oncorhynchus mykiss. The sequence goes on from NC_143040.1 coordinate 72,820,661, forward strand.
TAACTTTTTGTCCTGAATACAAAATGTTATGTTTTTGGCAAATCCTATACAACACATTACAAAGTACCACTCGTCATATTTTCAAGTGTAGTGGTGGCTGCATCATGTTATGGGTATGTTTGTAATCGTTAAGGACTGGGGAGTTTTTCAGGATAAAAAATTAAAAGAACTGCACTAAGAACAGACAAAAGCCAGGAGGAAAAACCTGGTTCAGTCTGCTTTCCACCAGACACTGGGATATCAATTCATCTTTCAACAGGACAATAACCTAAAACACAAGGCCAAATCTACACTGCAGTTGACTACCGAGAAGACAGTGAATGTTCCAGATTGTCTGAGTTACAGTGTTGACTTAAATCTAATTGAAAATCTATGGCAGTATTATGGGACTGAAAAGATGACCTCATTATTAAACTGCAAAATAATTTACAGTTGAAGTTGGAAGTTTACATAGACCTTAGCCAAATACATTTAAACTCTGTTTTTCACAATTCCTGACATTTAGGTCAGTTAGGATCCTAGGTTATTTAGGATCACCACTTTATTTTAAGAATGTGAAATGTCAGAATAAGAGTAGAGATAATGGATTATTTCAGCTTTTGTTTCTTTCATCACATTCCCAGTGGGACAGAAGTTTACATACACTCAATTAGTATTTGGTAGCATTGCTTTTAAATTGTTTATCTTGGGTCAAACGTTTTGGGTAGCCTTCCACAAGCGTCCCACAATACACACTCAACCCTTTTCCCCCACACAACCATAGGCTCACATTCTCAACAGTCCTAAATCTTAGTCTGCCTACACATTCTGACTAGGCGGTTAGTCACCTTAAAATCATTGAAACAACTGCTTTTTATGCTTTTGTATCTTTTTTTCTGAACTTTGAATATAATAAAGTACATTTGTAAATTGGTCTGTTTTTGTGCTTGTTTGCTGTGGGATTTTATAACTCTGTTTATGACAGATGACAGATTATGACAGTGGTTGAAGACAGGTGCAGGTGTATAGAGCTGTAGTCAGGATTATATGAGAGGATCAGAGAGGGTTTTTGTAGAGGAGAGAGGGTATAGTGAAACACTGTGCTTTAGTAGCAGCACAGAAATACACTGCACTGTCTTCAGTTCCTCTCAGTTTAGCAATATGTAGATATGCCATTTTCCCAGTTGCAGCATCTCCACTCACAGTAAAACGCCCTTTAAAGGAATCTTCCACGGCAGGATTGGTGAGTAGCACATACCCAATGAGTTTCAGAGCAGTGTCTTGTTCTGACTGCTGGTACCACAGTATCATGTTGTGGCTTGGAACAGTATGGCTGCAGTTCAGTTGAACGTTATCGTCAGGCCCTTTTAGTATTGCAGTAGGAGTCTGCTGGACTTGGTCTGTTTGTGACAGCCCTGTGGATGAAAACAGAACAACTAAAAACTACAGTATTACTCAATATATTGACAGTAATATATTTGGGTAGTAAATATCTTTCATCTGAACAGTGATAGAGTACCTGTCACCCACAGTGGTAGAGTTGCAACATATATGAGAAGCTTGATCATGTTGATGGTTCTGGAGAGAAGAGTCACATGGACAAGGAGAAAGGGTTTTCAGATCGTCAGGGATGTGATGGAGGCTAGTGGGAGTGTCAAATGTATTGTTTGCATCCGAAATGGCACACTATTCCCTATATAGTGCACTTCTTTAGACCAGAGCCCTATGGCACCCTATTCCCTATATAGTGCAATACTTTAGACCAGAGCCCTATGGCACCCTATTCCCTATATAGTGCACTTCTTTAGACCAGAGCCCTATGGCACCCTATTCCCTATATATTGCCCTACTTTTGACCACAGCCAATAGGGGTGAAAAGAGAAAAACGTAGAACTGAGCTGCCGGAGGGGAAGGAAATGACATCATGATGTGCATTGATATTCAAAACAGATGCATAGTTCCCCGAAAGGTCTCCTGTTGACATAAAGGTGTATTGTAGAATAAACCGGAAATAGTGGTTTATGGCAGGTGTGTTGATGTGCCCAGGACATCTATAGTGGTTTATAACAGGTGTGCTGGGTGTTGATGTGCCCAGGACATCTATAGTGGTTTATAACAGGTGTACTGGGTGTTGATGTACACTACAGTTAAGGTATATAGGATCGGAGGGTTTTTGTAGGGAAGAGAAGGGTATCTACATCACTGTGTTGGCTGGCTGCACAGTAATACACTGCACTGTTTTCAGGGTCTGACAGAAACTGAAGTGAGGCTTCTATCTCTCCATCTCCACGGATTTCAAAGTGCTGTTTGAATTGATCTTCAATTGTTGGATTCTTATAAAACACAACTCCAATCAGTTTCAGATTAGTATCAGCTATTGACTGCTGGTACCACAATATAGTATAGTATGAACTGAGAGTATGGCTGCATTTGATTATCACTGTAACATTGGGACTTTCCAATAGTGCTGAGGGAACCTGGAGGACTTTACTGCTCAGAGAACTTCCTGTGAAGAAAACAAGAGATTCATATTTAAACAGCCTGATTCATCAGACACAAGACTATTAGCAGGGAGTGTTTTCAGGATGAACAGACATTCTACAGACATGTCGTTATTACCTGTGAGCCAGAACAATGAGAGGGTGAACGTCAGGAAACCTCTGATCATGATGACTGACTCAAATCGATGAAAAACTGACATGATGATGATGATGATGATGTTGATGTTTCCTCAGTGAAGGAGAGATATGAGTGTCTCCTGGATGAAGCTCTGAGGTGAAAGGAGAGGGGCTGATGTAGTAGCATATTTTATTTAGGGTGGTGGTTAGTGGGAGTGTCAGAAAGTCTGTACCATAATGTTTGCTCATAGGACCTCACAGTGAACCTTTCTGATCATGATCAATGAAATGAGACAGACATTATTAGAAGTAGAGTTAGAGGTCCCCCTACAGTACATGATGAGACCATCACCTCTTCAGATATTATATGCTGTCCTATATCAACACTGGGGGTTTAGTTCAACTGTACTTGTTATATTATATCAACACTGGGGGTTTAGTTCAGCTGTACTTGTTGTATTATATCAACACTGGGGGTTTAGTACAGCTGTACTTGTTATATTATATCAACACTGGGGGTTTAGTTCAGATGTACTTGTTATATTATATCAACACTGGGGGTTTAGTACAGCTGTACTTGTTATATTATATCAACACTGGGGGTTTAGTTCAGCTGTACTTGTTATATTATATCAACACTGGGGGTTTAGTTCAGCTGTACTTGTTATATTATATCAACACTGGGGGTTTAGTACAGCTGTACTTGTTATATTATATCAACACTGGGAGTTTAGTTCAGCTGTACTTGTTATATTATATCAACACTGGGGGTTTAGTACAGCTGTACTTGTTATATTATATCAACACTGGGGGTTTAGTTCAGCTGTACTTGTTATATTATATCAACACTGGGGGGTTAGTACAGCTGTACTTGTTATATTATATCAGCACTGGGGGTTTAGTTCAGCTGTACTTGTTATATTATATCAACACTGGGGGTTTAGTTCAGCTGTACTTGTTATATTATATCAACACTGGGGGTTTAGTACAGCTGTACTTGTTATATTATATCAACACTGGGGGTTTAGTACAGCTGTACTTGTTATATTATATCAACACTGGGGGTTTAGTACAGCTGTACTTGTTAAATTATATCAACACTGGGGGTTTAGTACAGCTGTACTTGTTATATTATATCAACACTGGGGGTTTAGTACAGCTGTACTTGTTATATTATATCAGCACTGGGGGTTTAGTACAGCTGTACTTGTTATATTATATCAACACTGGGGGTTTAGTTCAGCTGTACTTGTTATATTATATCAACACTGGGGGTTTAGTACAGCTGTACTTGTTATATTATATCAACACTGGGGGTTTAGTTCAGCTGTACTTGTTATATTATATCAACACTAGGGGTTACAATGTCCCCTCAGAAGTCATGCTGCTGTAGAAGACATTATCAGTTAATCAGCAATGTGGTATTTATCTATCCTTAGCTGAGGTGATATCTCTCTTCTCCTAGTCGTTAGTTGCAGGTGTGGAGAGAGAGAGAGAGAGAGAGAGAGAGAGAGAGAGAGAGAGAGAGACCTCATTTCCCAGTTGTGGTGTAATTTAAGCATTACGATGATCGTACCAGATGCATCGTTATTTGTGAGCCAACTCGTAACACCCAAACAAGCAGGTATACAGAACGTTTGTTAGACCTAAGCACTGTTCTCGGATCAGCTTTCGCCAATCAAATATTGATGCAGCTTATTCTAAATGCTTACCTTAAAAAGACCAGAATGATCATGATTACGCTAAATCAATGATCTTGTAATCATGTAGATGTAATCTGTAACTCTCTGTGATGACGGTTTACTACTCTGTAATAATCTGTGGCTAATTTCACATTATTTCAACGTTAATCTCATTGAAATGACGTGGAAACGACATTGATTCCACCAGTGTGATAGTTCTGCTGTACGAAGGTCACTCACTGTTAAAGGGGCAAACCATAGCTTATTAATACATTCATTTTTAACATACACAGTAGATTCATGAAATGTACCCATTGATTCTTGAAGAATGTAACTTTTATAAATAAACTTAGTTCAACTCCATCAGAACACAAAGTATACGTTTGTTTTTTTCTACGATGTTTGTCGACAAAATAAATGTAAAAAAACAAACACTGTATAGCCTAGAAATATGGTTAAAACGATCGTGTTGATATGGTGGATGGTCATTCTTATCATCCATAGATAGCTCTGTCTATGAATTTGAGAGTGGTTATATTTCTCCAGCTACACCCCTCAGTTTTTTTTAAAACTGTGGCGGGGGGGGGGGGAACACTGTGAGCTCATTTAAATTCTGTATCACTGAAAGGTGATTTCGTTTTGAAGCGACATCTGCAGCGATCTCCACTAACGCGGGACCATTACTTTTTCAAATAAATCATAAAGCTTTAAGGGTGAATTTCGTTTGGTTATGTTACCCTGGTCTTTCCTCATGTTACCCTGGTCTTTCCTTATGTTACCCTGGTCTTTCCTTATGTTACCCTGGTCTTTCCTCGTGTTACCCTTTCCTTATGTTACCCTGGTCTTTCCTTATGTTACCCTGGTCTTTCCTTATGTTACCCTGGTCTTTCCTTATGTTACCCTGGTCTTTCCTCGTGTTACCCTTTCCTTATGTTACCCTGGTCTTTCCTCATGTTACCCTGGTCTTTCCTCATGTTACCCTGGTCTTTCCTCATGTTACCCTGGTCTTTCCTCATGTTACCCTGGTCTTTCCTCATGTTACCCTTTCCTTATGTTACCCTGGTCTTTCCTCATGTTACCCTGGTCTTTCCTCATGTTACCCTGGTCTTTCCTCATGTTACCCTGGTCTTTCCTCATGTTACCCTGGTCTTTCCTCATGTTACCCTGGTCTTTCCTTATGTTACCCTGGTCTTTCCTTAAGTTACCCTGGTCTTTCCTCATGTTACCCTGGTCTTTCCTCATGTTACCCTGGTCTTTCCTTATGTTACCCTGGTATTTCCTTATGTTACCCTGGTCTTTCCTCATGTTACCCTGGTCTTTCCTCATGTTACCCTGGTCTTTCCTTATGTTACCCTGGTCTTTCCTCATGTTACCCTGGTCTTTCCTTATGTTACCCTCTCCTTATGTTACCCTGGTCTTTCCTCATGTTACCCTGGTCTTTCCTTATGTTACCCTGGTCTTTCCTCATGTTACCCTGGTCTTTCCTTAAGTTACCCTGGTCTTTCCTCATGTTACCCTGGTCTTTCCTTATGTTACCCTTTCCTTATGTTACCCTGGTCTTTCCTCATGTTACCCTGGTCTTTCCTTAAGTTACCCTGGTCTTTCCTCATGTTACCCTGGTCTTTCCTTATGTTACCCTGGTCTTTCCTTATGTTACCCTTTCCTTATGTTACCCTGGTCTTTCCTCATGTTACCCTGGTCTTTCCTTATGTTACCCTTTAGTTATGTTACCCTGGTCTTTCTTCATGTTACCCTGGTCTTTCCTTAAGTTACCCTGGTCTTTCCTCATGTTACCCTGGTCTTTCCTTATGTTACCCTTTCCTTATGTTAACCTGGTCTTTCCTCATGTTACCCTGGTCTTTCCTCATGTTACCCTGGTCTTTCCTCATGTTACCCTGGTCTTTCCTTATGTTACCCTGGTCTTTCCTTATGTTACCCTTTCCTTATGTTACCCTGGTCTTTCCTCATGTTACCCTGGTCTTTCCTTATGTTACCCTGGTCTTTCCTTATGTTACCCTTTCCTTATGTTACCCTGGTCTTTCCTCATGTTACCCTGGTCTTTCCTTATGTTACCCTTTCCAAGATGGCGTAGCAGTAAGTCGTCCTGTCGTGTCGTGTCCCTTGTATATATCGTTTCTTTTTCGTTTTTTTACATATTTTTAGTCAACGCCATTTTACCTGCTGTTGTTGTGCTAGCTGATTAGCTGTTGTCTCACCTACTGTTTTAGCTAGCTTTCCCAACTCAACACCTGTGATTACTGTATGCCTCGCTGTATGTCTCTCTCAAGTGTCAATATGCCTTGTATACTGTTGTTCAGGTTAGTTATCATTGTTTTAGTTCACAATGGAGCCCCTAGTTCCACTCTTCATACCCCTGATAACTCCTTTGTCCCACCTCCCACACATGCGGTGACCTCACCCATTACAACCAGCATGTCCAGAGATACAACCTCTCTCATCATCACCCAGTGCCTGGGCTTACCTCCGCTGTACCCGCACCCCACCATACCCCTGTCTGCGCATTATGCCCTGAATATATTCTACCATGCCCAGAAACCTGCTCCTCTTATTCTCTGTCCCCAACGCTCTAGGCGACCAGTTTTGATAGCCTTTAGCCGCACTCTCATACTACTCCTTCTCTGTTCTGCGGGTGATGTGGAGGTAAACCCAGGCCCTACATGTCCCCAGGCACCCTCATTTCTTGACTTCTGTGATTGAAAAAGCCTTGGTTTCATGCATGTCAACATCAGAAGCCTCCTCCCTAAGTTTGTTTTACTCACTGCTTTAGCACACTCTGCTAACCCTGATGTCCTTGCTGTGTCTGAATCCTGGCTCAGGAAGGCCACCAAAAATTCAGAGATTTCCATACCCAACTATAACATCTTCCGTCAAGATAGAACTGCCAAAGGGGGAGGAGTTGCAGTCTACTGCAGAGATAGCCTGCAAAGTAATGTCATACTTTCCAGGTCCATACCCAAACAGTTCGAACTAATAATTTTGAAAATTACTCTCTCCAGAAATAAGTCTCTCACTGTTGCCGCCTGCTACCGACCTCCCTCAGCTCCCAGCTGTGCCCTGGACACCATTTGTGAATTGATCGCCCCCCATCTAGCTTCAGAGTTTGTTCTGTTAGGTGACCTAAACTGGGATATGCTTAACACCCCGGCAGTCCTACAATCTAAGCTAGATGCCCTCAATCTCACACAAATCATCAAGGAACCCACCAGGTACAACCCTAACTCTGTAAACAAGGGCACCCTCATAGACGTCATCCTGACCAACTGGCCCTCCAAATACACCTCCGCTGTCTTCAACCAGGATCTCAGCGATCACTGCCTCATGGCCTGTATCCGCTACGGAGCCGCAGTCAAACGACCACCCCTCATCACTGTCAAACGCTCCCTAAAACACTTCTGTGAGCAGGCCTTTCTAATCGACCTGGCCCGGGTATCCTGGAAGGACATTGACCTCATCCCGTCAGTTGAGGATGCCTGGTCATTCTTTAAAAGTAACTTCCTCACCATTTTTGATAAGCATGCTCCGTTCAAAAAATGCAGAACTAAGAACAGATACAGCCCTTGGTTCACCCCAGACCTGACTGCCCTCGACCAGCACAAAAACATCCTGTGGCGGACTGCAATAGCATCGAATAGTCCCCGTGATATGCAACTGTTCAGGGAAGTCCGGAACCAATACACGCAGTCAGTCAGGAAAGCTAAGGCCAGCTTCTTCAGGCAGAAGTTTGCATCCTGTAGCTCCAACTCCAAAAAGTTCTGGGACACTGTGAAGTCAATGGAGAACAAGAGCACCTCCTCCCAGCTGCCCACTGCACTGAGGCTAGGTAACACGGTCACCACCGATAAATCCATGATTATTGAAAACTTCAATAAGCATTTCTCAACGGCTGGCCATGCCTTCCGCCTGGCTACTTCAACCTCGGCCAACAGCCGCGCCCCCCCCCGCTGCTCCTCGCCCAAGCCTCTCCAGGTTCTCCTTTACCCAAATCCAGATAGCAGATGTTCTGAAAGAGCTGCAAAACCTGGACCCGTACAAATCAGCTGGGCTTGACAATCTGGACCCTCTATTTCTGAAACTATCCGCCACCATTGTCGCAACCCCTATTACCAGCCTGTTCAACCTCTCTTTCATATCGTCTGAGATCCCCAAGGATTGGAAAGCTGCCGCAGTCATCCCCCTCTTCAAAGGGGAGACACCCTGGACCCAAACTGTTACAGACCTATATCCATCCTGCCCTGCCTATCTAAGGTCTTCGAAAGCCAAGTCAACAAACAGGTCACTGACCATCTCGAATCCCACTGTACCTTCTCCGCTGTGCAATCTGGTTTCCGAGCCGGTCACGGGTGCACCTCAGCCACACTCAAGGTACTAAACGATATCATAACCGCCATCGATAAAAGACAGTACTGTGCAGCCGTCTTCATCGACCTTGCCAATGCTTTCGACTCTGTCAATCACCATATTCTTATCGGCAGACTCAGTAGCCTCGGTTTTTCGGTTGACTGCCTTGCCTGGTTCACCAATTACTTTGCAGACAGAGTTCAGTGTGTCAAATCGGAGAGCATGCTGTCCGGTCCTCTGGCAGTCTCTATGGGGGTGCCACAGGGTTCAATTCTCGGGCCGGCTCTTTTCTCTGTATACATCAATGATGTTGCTCTTGCTGCGGGCGATTCCCTGATCCACCTCTACGCAGACGACACCATTCTATATACTTTCGGCCCGTCAATGGACACTGTGCTATCTAACCTCCAAACAAGCTTCAATGCCATACAACACTCCTTCCGTGGCCTCCGACTGCTCTTAAACGCTAGTAAAACCAAATGCATGCTTTTCAACCGATCGCTGCCTGCACCCGCATGCCCGCCTAGCATCACTACCCTGGATGGTTCCGACCTAGAATATGTGGACATCTATAAGTACCTAGGTGTCTGGCTAGACTGCAAACTCTCCTTCCAGACTCATATCAAACATCTCCAATTGAAAATCAAATCAAGAGTCGGCTTTCTATTCCGCAACAAAGCCTCCTTCACTCACGCCGCCAAGCTTACCCTAGTAAAACTGACTATCCTACCGATCCTCGACTTCGGCGATGTCATCTACAAAATGGCCTCCAACACTCTACTCAGCAAACTGGATGCAGTCTATCACAGTGCCATCCGTTTTGTCACTAAAGCACCTCATCGGCTGGCCCTCGCTACATATTCGTCGCCAGACCCACTGGCTCCAGGTCATCTACAAGTCCATGCTAGGTAAAGCTCCGCCTTATCTCAGCTCACTGGTCACGATGGCAACACCCATCCGTAGCACGCGCTCCAGCAGGTGTATCTCACTGATCATCCCTAAAGCCAACACCTCATTTGGCCGCCTTTCATTCCAGTACTCTGCTGCCTGTGACTGGAACGAATTGCAAAAATCGCTGAAGTTGGAGACTTTTATCTCCCTCACCAACTTCAAACATCAGCTATCTGAGCAGCTAACCGATCGCTGCAGCTGTACATAGTCTATTGGTAAATAGCCCACCCATTTTCACCTACCTCATCCCCATACTGTTTTTATTTATTTATTTACTTTTCTGCTCTTTTGCACACCAATATCTCTACCTGTACATGACCATCTGATCATTTATCACTCCAGTGTTAATCTGCAAAATTTTAATTATTCGCCTACCTCATGCCTTTTGCACATATTGTATATAGACTCCCCCTTTGTTTTCTACTGTGTTATTGACTTGTTAATTGTTTACTCCATGTGTAACTCTGTGTTGTCTGCTCATACTGCTATGCTTTATCTTGGCCAGGTCGCAGTTGCAAATGAGAACTTGTTCTCAACTAGCCTACCTGTTACCCTTTCCTTATGTTACCCTGGTCTTTCCTCATGTTACCCTGGTCTTTCCTCATGTTACCCTGGTCTTTCCTCATGTTACCCTGGTCTTTCCTCATGTTACCCTGGTCTTTCCTTATGTTACCTTGGTCTTTCCTTATGTTACCCTGGTCTTTCCTTATGTTACCCTTTCCTTATGTTACACTGGTCTTTCCTCATGTTACCCTGATCTTTCCTTATGTTACCCTTTAGTTATGTTACCCTGGTCTTTCCTCATGTTACCCTGGTCTTTCCTTATGTTACCCTGGTCTTTCCTCATGTTACCGTGGTCTTTCCTCATGTTACCCTGGTCTTTCCTCATGTTACCCTGGTCTTTCCTTATGTTACCCTCTCCTTATGTTACCCTGGTCTTTCCTCATGTTACCCTGGTCTTTCCTTATGGTACCCTGGTCTTTCCTCATGTTACCCTGGTCTTTCCTTAAGTTACCCTGGTCTTTCCTCATGTTACCCTGGTCTTTCCTTATGTTACCATTTCCTTATGTTACCCTGGTCATTCCTCATGTTACCCTGGTCTTTCCTTAAGTTACCCTGGTCTTTCCTCATGTTACCCTGGTCTTTCCTTATGTTACCCTGGTCTTTCCTTATGTTACCCTGGTCTTTCCTTATGTTACCCTTTCCTTATGTTACCCTGGTCTTTCCTCATGTTACCCTGGTCTTTCCTTATGTTACCCTTTAGTTATGTTACCCTGGTCTTTCCTCATGTTACCCTGGTCTTTCCTTAAGTTACCCTGGTCTTTCCTCATGTTACCCTGGTCTTTCCTTATGTTACCCTTTCCTTTTGTTAACCTGGTCTTTCCTCATGTTACCCTGGTCTTTCCTCATGTTACCCTGGTCTTTCCTTATGTTGCACTGGTCTTTCCTTATGTTACCCTTTCCTTATGTTACCCTGGTCTTTCCTCATGTTACCCTGGTCTTTCCTTATGTTACCCTGGTCTTTCCTTATGTTACCCTTTCCTTATGTTACCCTGGTCTTTCCTCATGTTACCCTGATCTTTCCTTATGTTACCCTTTAGTTATGTTACCCTGGTCTTTCCTCATGTTACCCTGGTCTTTCCTTAAGTTACCCTGGTCTTTCCTTATGTTACCCTGGTCTTTCCTTATGTTACCCTGGCCTTTCCTTATGTTACCCTGGTCTTTCCTTATGTTACCCTGGTCTTTCCTCATGTTACCCTGGTCTTTCCTCATGTTACCCTGGTCTTTCCTTATGTTACCCTGGTCTTTCCTTATGTTACCCTGGTCTTTCCTCATGTTACCCTTTCCTTATGTTACCCTGGTCTTTCCTCATGTTACCCTGGTCTTTCCTCATGTTACCCTGGTCTTTCCTCATGTTACCCTGGTCTTTCCTCATGTTACCCTGGTCTTTCCTTATGTTACCCTGGTCTTTCCTTAAGTTACCCTGGTCTTTCCTCATGTTACCCTGGTCTTTCCTCATGTTACCCTGGTCTTTCCTTATGTTACCCTGGTATTTCCTTATGTTACCCTGGTCTTTCCTTATGTTACCCTGGTCTTTCCTCATGTTACCCTGGTCTTTCCTTATGTTACCCTGGTCTTTCCTCATGCTACCCTGGTCTTTCCTTAAGTTACCCTGGTCTTTCCTCATGTTACCCTGGTCTTTCCTTATGTTACCCTGGTCTTTCCTTATGTTACCCTGGTCTTTCCTCATGTTACCCTTTCCTTATGTTACCCTGGTCTTTCCTCATGTTACCCTGGTCTTTCCTCATGTTACCCTTTAGTTATGTTACCCTGGTCTTTCCTCATGTTACCCTGGTCTTTCCTTAAGTTACCCTGGTCTTTCCTCATGTTACCCTGGTCTTTCCTTATGTTACCCTTTCCTTATGTTACCCTGGTCTTTCCTCATGTTACCCTGGTCTTTCCTCATGTTACCCTGGTCTTTCCTTATGTTACCCTGGTCTTTCCTTATGTTACCCTTTCCTTATGTTACCCTGGTCTTTCCTCATGTTACCCTGGTCTTTCCTTAAGTTACCCTGGTCTTTCCTCATGTTTCCCTGGTCTTTCCTTATGTTACCCTGGTCTTTCCTTATGTTACCCTGGTCTTTCTTTATGTTACCCTGGTCTTTCCTTATGTTTCCCTGGTCTTTCCTTATGTTACCCTGGTCTTTCCTAATATTACCATGGTCTTTCCTTATGTTACCCTGGTCTTTCCTAATGTTACCCTGGTCTTTCCTCATGTTTCCCTGGTCTTTTCTTATGTTACCCTGGTCTTTCCTTATGTTACCCTGGTCTTTCTTTATGTTACCCTGGTCTTTCCTCATGTTACCCTGGTCTTTCCTCATGTTACCCTGGTCTTTCCTTATGTTACCCTGGTCTTTCCTTATGTTACGCTTTCCTTATGTTACCCTGGTCTTTCCTTATGTTACCCTGGTCTTTCCTTAAGTTACCCTGGTCTTTCCTTATGTTACCCTTTCCTTATGTTACCCTGGTCTTTCCTCATGTTACCCTGGTATTTCCTTATGTTACCCTTTAGTTATGTTACCCTGGTGTTTCCTCATGTTACCCTGGTCTTTCCTTAAGTTACCCTGGTCTTTCCTTATGTTACCCTGGTCTTTCCTTATGTTACCCTGGCCTTTCCTTATGTTACCCTGGTCTTTCCTTATGTTACCCTGGTCTTTCCTCATGTTACCCTGGTCTTTCATCATGTTACCCTGGTCTTTCCTTATGTTACCCTGGTCTTTTCTTATGTTACCCTGGTCTTTCCTCATGTTACCCTTTCCTTATGTTACCCTGGTCTTTCCTCATGTTACCCTGGTCTTTCCTTATGTTACCCTGGTCTTTCCTTAAGTTACCCTGGTCTTTCCTCATGTTACCCTGGTCTTTCCTCATGTTACCCTGGTCTTTCCTCATGTTACCCTGGTATTTCCTTATGTTACCCTGGTCTTTCCTTATGTTACCCTGGTCTTTCCTCATGTTACCCTGGTCTTTCCTCATGTTACCTTGGTCTTTCCTTATGTTACCCTCTCCTTATGTTACCCTGGTCTTTCCTCATGTTACCCTGGTCTTTCCTTATGTTACCCTGGTCTTTCCTCATGTTACCCTGGTCTTTCCTTAAGTTACCCTGGTCTTTCCTCATGTTACCCTGGTCTTTCCTTATGTTACCCTGGTCTTTCCTTATGTTACCCTGGTCTTTCCTTATGTTACCCTTTCCTTATGTTACCCTGGTCTTTCCTCATGTTACCCTGGTCTTTCCTTATGTTACCCTTTAGTTATGTTACCCTGGTCTTTCCTCATGTTACCCTGGTCTTTCCTTAAGTTACCCTGGTCTTTCCTCATGTTACCCTGGTCTTTCCTTATGTTACCCTTTCCTTATGTTACCCTGGTCTTTCCTCATGTTACCCTGGTCTTTCCTCATGTTACCCTGGTCTTTCCTTATGTTACCCTGGTCTTTCCTTATGTTACCCTTTCCTTATGTTACCCTGGTCTTTCCTCATGTTACCCTGGTCTTTCCTTAAGTTACCCTGGTCTTTCCTCATGTTTCCCTGGTCTTTCCTTATGTTACCCTGGTCTTTCCTTATGTTACCCTGGTCTTTCTTTATGTTACCCTGGTCTTTCCTTATGTTTCCCTGGTCTTTCCTTATGTTACCCTGGTCTTTCCTAATATTACCATGGTCTTTCCTTATGTTACCCTGGTCTTTCCTAATGTTACCCTGGTCTTTCCTCATGTTACCCTGGTCTTTCCTCATGTTACTCAGGTCTTTCCTCATGTTACCCTGGTCTTTCCTTATGTTACCCTGGTCTTTCCTTATGTTACCCTTTCCTTATGTTACCCTGGTCTTTCCTCATATTACCCTGATCTTTCCTTATGTTACCCTTTAGTTATGCTACCCTGGTCTTTCCTCATGTTACCCTGGTCTTTCCTCATGTTACCCTGGTCTTTCCTCATGTTACCCTGTTCTTTCCTTATGTTACCCTGGTCTTTCCTCATGTTACCCTGGTCTTTCCTCATGTTACCCTGGTCTTTCCTCATGTTACCCTGGTCTTTCCTTATGTTACCCTGGTCTTTCCTCATGTTACCCTGGTCTTTCCTCATGTTACCCTGGTCTTTCCTTATGTTACCCTGGTCTTTCCTCATGTTACCCTGGTCTTTCCTCATGTTACCTTGGTATTTCCTTATGTTACCCTCTCCTTATGTTACCCTGGTCTTTCCTCATGTTACCCTGGTGTTTCCTTATGTTACCCTGGTCTTTCCTCATGTTACCCTGGTCTTTCCTTAAGTTACCCTGGTCTTTCCTCATGTTACCCTGGTCTTTCCTTATGTTACCATTTCCTTATGTTACCCTGGTCTTTCCTCATGTTACCCTCATCTTTCCTTCAGTTACCCTGGTCTTTCCTCATGTTACCCTGGTCTTTCCTTATGTTACCCTGGTCTTTCCTTATGTTACCCTGGTCTTTCCTTATGTTACCCTTTCCTTATGTTACCCTGGTCTTTCCTCATGTTACCCTGGTCTTTCCTTATGTTACCCTTTAGTTATGTTACCCTGGTCTTTCCTCATGTTACCCTGGTCTTTCCTTAAGTTACCCTGGTCTTTCCTCATGTTACCCTGGTCTTTCCTTATGTTACCCTTTCCTTATGTTAACCTGGTCTTTCTTCATGTTACCCTGGTCTTTCCTCATGTTACCCTGGTCTTTCCTTATGTTGCCCTGGTCTTTCCTCATGTTACCCTTTCCTTATGTTACCCTGGTCTTTCCTCATGTTACCCTGGTCTTTCCTTATGTTACCCTGGTCTTTCCTTATGTTACCCTTTCCTTATGTTACCCTGGTCTTTCCTCATGTTACCCTGATCTTTCCTTATGTTACCCTTTAGTTATGTTACCCTGGTCTTTCCTCATGTTACCCTGGTCTTTCCTTAAGTTACCCTGGTCTTTCCTCATGTTACCCTGGTCTTTCCTCATGTTACCCTGGTCTTTCCTCATGTTACCCTGGGCTTTCCTTATGTTACCCTCTCCTTATGTTACCCTGGTCTTTCCTCATGTTACCCTAGTCTTTCCTTATGTTACCCTGGTCTTTCCTCATGTTACCCTGGTCTTTCCTTAAGTTACCCTGGTCTTTCCTCATGTTACCCTGGTCTTTCCTTATGTTACCCTGGTCTTTCCTTATGTTACCCTGGTCTTTCCTTATGTTACCCTTTCCTTATGTTACCCTGGTCTTTCCTCATGTTACCCTGGTCTTTCCTTAAGTTACACTGGTCTTTCCTCATGTTACCCTGGTCTTTCCTTATGTTACCCTTTCCTTATGTTACCCTGGTCTTTCCTCATGTTACCCTGGTCTTTCCTCATGTTACCCTGGTCTTTCCTTATGTTACCCTGGTCTTTCCTTATGTTACCCTTTCCTTATGTTACCCTGGTCTTTCCTCATGTTACCCTGGTCTTTCCTTAAGTTACCCTGGTCTTTCCTCATGTTTCCCTGGTCTTTCCTTATGTTACCCTGGTCTTTCCTTATTTTACCCTGGTCTTTCCTAATGTTACCCTGGTCTTTCCTCATGTTACCCTGGTCTTTCCTTATGTTACCCTTTCCTTGTGTTACCCTGGTCTTTCCTCATATTACCCTGATCTTTCCATATGTTACCCTTTAGTTATGCTACCCTGGTCTTTCCTCATGTTACCCTGGTCTTTCCTCATGTTACCCTGGTCTTTCCTCAATGTACCCTGTTCTTTCCTTATGTTACCCTGGTCTTTCCTCATGTTACCCTTGTCTTTCCTCATGTTACCCTGGTCTTTCCTCATGTTACCCTGGTCTTTCCTTATGTTACCCTGGTCTTTCCTCATGTTACCCTGGTCTTTCCTCATGTTACCCTGGTCTTTCCTCATGTTACACTGGTCTTTCCTCATGTTACCCTGGTCTTTCCTCATGTTACCTTGGTCTTTCCTTATGTTACCCTCTCCTTATGTTACCCTGGTCTTTCCTCATGTTACCCTGGTCTTTCCTTATGTTACCCTGATCTTTCCTCATGTTACCCTGGTCTTTCCTTAAGTTACCCTGGTCTTTCCTCATGTTACCCTGGTCTTTCCTTATGTTACCATTTCCTTATGTTACCCTGGTCTTTCCTCATGTTACCCTGGTCTTTCCTTAAGTTACCCTGGTCTTTCCTCATGTTACCCTGGTCTTTCCTTATGTTACCCTGGTCTTTCCTTATGTTACCCTGGTCTTTCCTTATGTTACCCTTTCCTTATGTTACCCTGGTCTTTCCTCATGTTACCCTGGTCTTTCCTTAAGTTACCCTGGTCTTTCCTCATGTTACCCTGGTCTTTCCTTATGTTACCCTTTCCTTATGTTAACCTGGTCTTTCTTCATGTTACCCTGGTCTTTCCTCATGTTACCCTGGTCTTTCCTTATGTTGCCCTGGTCTTTCCTTATGTTACCCTTTCCTTATGTTACCCTGGTCTTTCCTCATGTTACCCTGGTCTTTCCTTATGTTACCCTGGTCTTTCCTTATGTTACCCTTTCCTTATGTTACCCTGGTCTTTCCTCATGTTACCCTGGTCTTTCCTTATGTTACCCTGGTCTTTCTTTATGTTACCCTGGTCTTTCCTTATGTTACCCTGGTCTTTCCTTATGTTACCCTGGTCTTTCCTAATATTACCATGGTCTTTCCTTATGTTACCCTGGTCTTTCCTAATGTTACCCTGGTCTTTCCTCATGTTACCCTGGTCTTTCCTCATGTTACTCAGGTCTTTCCTCATGTTACCCTGGTCTTTCCTTATGTTACCCTGGTCTTTCCTTATGTTACCCTTTCCTTATGTTACCCTGGTTTTTCCTCATATTACCCTGATCGTTCCTTATGTTACCCTTTAGTTATGCTACCCTGGTCTTTCCTCATGTTACCCTGGTCTTTCCTCATGTTACCCTGGTCTTTCCTCATGTTACCCTGTTCTTTCCTTATGTTACCCTGGTCTTTCCTCATGTTACCCTGGTCTTTCCTCATGTTACCCTGGTCTTTCCTCATATTACCCTGGTCTTTCCTTATGTTACCCTGGTCTTTCCTCATGTTACCCTGGTCTTTCCTCATGTTACCCTGGTCTTTCCTTATGTTACCCTGGTCTTTCCTCATGTTACCCTGGTCTTTCCTCATGTTACCTTGGTATTTCCTTATGTTACCCTCTCCTTATGTTACCCTGGTCTTTCCTCATGTTACCCTGGTCTTTCCTTATGTTACCCTGGTCTTTCCTCATGTTACCCTGGTCTTTCCTTAAGTTACCCTGGTCTTTCCTCATGTTACCCTGGTCTTTCCTTATGTTACCATTTCCTTATGTTACCCTGGACTTTCCTCATGTTACCCTGGTCTTTCCTTCAGTTACCCTGGTCTTTCCTCATGTTACCCTGGTCTTTCCTTATGTTACCCTGGTCTTTCCTTATGTTACCCTGGTCTTTCCTTATGTTACCCTTTCCTTATGTTACCCTGGTCTTTCCTCATGTTACCCTGGTCTTTCCTTATGTTACCCTTTAGTTATGTTACCCTGGTCTTTCCTCATGTTACCCTGGTCTTTCCTTAAGTTACCCTGGTCTTTCCTCATGTTACCCTGGTCTTTCCTTATGTTACCCTTTCCTTATGTTAACCTGGTCTTTCTTCATGTTACCCTGGTCTTTCCTCATGTTACCCTGGTCTTTCCTTATGTTGCCCTGGTCTTTCCTTATGTTACCCTTTCCTTATGTTACCCTGGTCTTTCCTCATGTTACCCAGGTCTTTCCTTATGTTACCCTGGTCTTTCCTTATGTTACCCTTTCCTTATGTTACCCTGGTCTTTCCTCATGTTACCCTGATCTTTCCTTATGTTACCCTTTAGTTATGTTACCCTGGTCTTTCCTCATGTTACCCTGGTCTTTCCTTAAGTTACCCTGGTATTTCCTCATGTTACCCTGGTCTTTCCTCATGTTACCCTGGTCTTTCCTCATGTTACCCTGGTCTTTCCTTATGTTACCCTGGTCTTTCCTCATGTTACCCTGGTCTTTCCTCATGTTACCTTGGTATTTCCTTATGTTACCCTGGTCTTTCCTTATGTTTATCCTGGTCTTTCCTCATGTTACCCTGGTCTTTCCTTATGTTACCCTGGTCTTTCCTTATGTTACCCTGGTCTTTCCTCATGTTACCCTGGTCTTTCCTCATGTTACACTGGTCTTTCCTTATGTTACTCTTTCCTTATGTTAACCTGGTCTTTCTTCATGTTACCCTGGTCTTTCCTCATGTTACCCTGGTCTTTCCTTATGTTGCCCTGGTCTTTCCTTATGTTACCCTTTCCTTATGTTACCCTGGTCTTTCCTCATGTTACCCTGGTCTTTCCTTATGTTACCCTGGTCTTTCCTTATGTTACCCTTTCCTTATGTTACCCTGGTCTTTCCTCATGTTACCCTGGTCTTTCCTTATGTTACCCTTTCCTTATGTTAACCTGGTCTTTCCTCATGTTACCCTGGTCTTTCCTCATGTTACCCTGGTCTTTCCTCATGTTACCCTGGTCTTTCCTTATGTTACCCTGGTCTTTCCTTATGTTACCCTTTCCTTATGTTACCCTGGTCTTTCCTCATGTTACCCTGGTCTTTCCTTATGTTACCCTGGTCTTTCCTTATGTTACCCTGGTCTTTCCTCATGTTACCATTTCCTTATGTTACCCTGGTCTTTCCTCATGTTACCCTGGTCTTTCCTCATGTTACCCTGGTCTTTCCTTAAGTTACCCTGGTCTTTCCTCATGTTTCCCTGGTCTTTCCTTATGTTACCCTGGTCTTTCCTTATGTTACCCTGGTCTTTCCTTATGTTACCCTGGTCTTTCCTAATGTTACACTGGTCTTTCCTCATGTTACTCTGATCTTTCCTTATGTTACCCTTTCCTTGTGTTACCCTGGTCTTTCCTCATTTTACCCTGATCTTTCCTTATGTTACCCTTTAGTTATGCTACCCTGGTCTTTCCTCATGTTACCCTGGTCTTTCCTCATGTTACCCTGGTCTTTCCTCATGTTACCCTGTTCTTTCCTTATGTTACCCTGGTCTTTCCTTAAGTTACACTGGTCTTTCCTCATGTTACCCTGGTCTTTCCTTATGTTACCCTTTCCTTATGTTACCCTGGTCTTTCCTCATGTTACCCTGGTCTTTCCTCATGTTACCCTGGTCTTTCCTTATGTTACCCTGGTCTTTCCTTATGTTACCCTTTCCTTATGTTACCCTGGTCTTTCCTCATGTTACCCTGGTCTTTCCTTAAGTTACCCTGGTCTTTCCTCATGTTTCCCTGGTCTTTCCTTATGTTACCCTGGTCTTTCCTTATTTTACCCTGGTCTTTCCTAATGTTACCCTGGTCTTTCCTCATGTTACCCTGGTCTTTCCTTATGTTACCCTTTCCTTGTGTTACCCTGGTCTTTCCTCATATTACCCTGATCTTTCCATATGTTACCCTTTAGTTATGCTACCCTGGTCTTTCCTCATGTTACCCTGGTCTTTCCTCATGTTACCCTGGTCTTTCCTCAATGTACCCTGTTCTTTCCTTATGTTACCCTGGTCTTTCCTCATGTTACCCTTGTCTTTCCTCATGTTACCCTGGTCTTTCCTCATGTTACCCTGGTCTTTCCTTATGTTACCCTGGTCTTTCCTCATGTTACCCTGGTCTTTCCTCATGTTACCCTGGTCTTTCCTCATGTTACACTGGTCTTTCCTCATGTTACCCTGGTCTTTCCTCATGTTACCTTGGTCTTTCCTTATGTTACCCTCTCCTTATGTTACCCTGGTCTTTCCTCATGTTACCCTGGTCTTTCCTTATGTTACCCTGATCTTTCCTCATGTTACCCTGGTCTTTCCTTAAGTTACCCTGGTCTTTCCTCATGTTACCCTGGTCTTTCATTATGTTACCATTTCCTTATGTTACCCTGGTCTTTCCTCATGTTACCCTGGTCTTTCCTTAAGTTACCCTGGTCTTTCCTCATGTTACCCTGGTCTTTCCTTATGTTACCCTGGTCTTTCCTTATGTTACCCTGGTCTTTCCTTATGTTACCCTTTCCTTATGTTACCCTGGTCTTTCCTCATGTTACCCTGGTCTTTCCTTAAGTTACCCTGGTCTTTCCTCATGTTACCCTGGTCTTTCCTTATGTTACCCTTTCCTTATGTTAACCTGGTCTTTCTTCATGTTACCCTGGTCTTTCCTCATGTTACCCTGGTCTTTCCTTATGTTGCCCTGGTCTTTCCTTATGTTACCCTTTCCTTATGTTACCCTGGTCTTTCCTCATGTTACCCTGGTCTTTCCTTATGTTACCCTGGTCTTTCCTTATGTTACCCTTTCCTTATGTTACCCTGGTCTTTCCTCATGTTACCCTGGTCTTTCCTTATGTTACCCTGGTCTTTCTTTATGTTACCCTGGTCTTTCCTTATGTTACCCTGGTCTTTCCTTATGTTACCCTGGTCTTTCCTAATATTACCATGGTCTTTCCTTATGTTACCCTGGTCTTTCCTAATGTTACCCTGGTCTTTCCTCATGTTACCCTGGTCTTTCCTCATGTTACTCAGGTCTTTCCTCATGTTACCCTGGTCTTTCCTTATGTTACCCTGGTCTTTCCTTATGTTACCCTTTCCTTATGTTACCCTGGTTTTTCCTCATATTACCCTGATCGTTCCTTATGTTACCCTTTAGTTATGCTACCCTGGTCTTTCCTCATGTTACCCTGGTCTTTCCTCATGTTACCCTGGTCTTTCCTCATGTTACCCTGTTCTTTCCTTATGTTACCCTGGTCTTTCCTCATGTTACCCTGGTCTTTCCTCATGTTACCCTGGTCTTTCCTCATATTACCCTGGTCTTTCCTTATGTTACCCTG
The DNA here is from genome assembly GCF_057628025.1 of Oncorhynchus mykiss. Classification (NCBI taxonomy): domain Eukaryota; kingdom Metazoa; phylum Chordata; class Actinopteri; order Salmoniformes; family Salmonidae; genus Oncorhynchus; species Oncorhynchus mykiss. The sequence continues at coordinate 72,841,636 of NC_143040.1, forward strand.
GTCTTTCCTCATGTTACCCTGGTCTTTCCTCATGTTACCCTGGTCTTTCCTTATGTTACCCTGGTCTTTCCTCATGTTACCCTGGTCTTTCCTCATGTTACCTTGGTATTTCCTTATGTTACCCTCTCCTTATGTTACCCTGGTCTTTCCTCATGTTACCCTGATCTTTCCTTATGTTACCCTTTAGTTATGTTACCCTGGTCTTTCCTCATGTTACCCTGGTCTTTCCTTAAGTTACCCTGGTATTTCCTCATGTTACCCTGGTCTTTCCTCATGTTACCCTGGTCTTTCCTCATGTTACCCTGGTCTTTCCTTATGTTACCCTGGTCTTTCCTCATGTTACCCTGGTCTTTCCTCATGTTACCTTGGTATTTCCTTATGTTACCCTGGTCTTTCCTTATGTTACCCTGGTCTTTCCTTATGTTACCCTTTCCTTATGTTACCCTGGTCTTTCCTCATGTTACCCTGGTCTTTCCTTATGTTACCCTTTAGTTATGTTACCCTGGTCTTTCCTCATGTTACCCTGGTCTTTCCTTAAGTTACCCTGGTCTTTCCTCATGTTACACTGGTCTTTCCTTATGTTACCCTTTCCTTATGTTAACCTGGTCTTTCTTCATGTTACCCTGGTCTTTCCTCATGTTACCCTGGTCTTTCCTTATGTTGCCCTGGTCTTTCCTTATGTTACCCTTTCCTTATGTTACCCTGGTCTTTCCTCATGTTACCCTGGTCTTTCCTTAAGTTACCCTGGTCTTTCCTCATGTTTCCCTGGTCTTTCCTTATGTTACCCTGGTCTTTCCTTATGTTACCCTGGTCTTTCTTTATGTTACCCTGGTCTTTCCTTATGTTACCCTGGTCTTTCCTTATGTTACCCTGGTCTTTCCTAATATTACCATGGTCTTTCCTTATGTTACCCTGGTCTTTCCTAATGTTACCCTGGTCTTTCCTCATGTTACTCTGATCTTTCCTTATGTTACCCTTTCCTTGTGTTACCCTGGTCTTTCCTCATATTACCCTGATCTTTCCTTATGTTACCCTTTAGTTATGCTACCCTGGTCTTTCCTCATGTTACCCTAGTCTTTCCTTAAGTTACCCTGGTCTTTCCTCATGTTACACTGGTCTTTCCTTATGTTACTCTTTCCTTATGTTAACCTGGTCTTTCTTCATGTTACCCTGGTCTTTCCTCATGTTACCCTGGTCTTTCCTTATGTTGCCCTGGTCTTTCCTTATGTTACCCTTTCCTTATGTTACCCTGGTCTTTCCTCATGTTACCCTGGTCTTTCCTTATGTTACCCTGGTCTTTCCTTATGTTACCCTTTCCTTATGTTACCCTGGTCTTTCCTCATGTTACCCTGGTCTTTCCTTATGTTACCCTTTCCTTATGTTAACCTGGTCTTTCCTCATGTTACCCTGGTCTTTCCTCATGTTACCCTGGTCTTTCCTCATGTTACCCTGGTCTTTCCTTATGTTACCCTGGTCTTTCCTTATGTTACCCTTTCCTTATGTTACCCTGGTCTTTCCTCATGTTACCCTGGTCTTTCCTTATGTTACCCTGGTCTTTCCTTATGTTACCCTGGTCTTTCCTCATGTTACCATTTCCTTATGTTACCCTGGTCTTTCCTCATGTTACCCTGGTCTTTCCTCATGTTACCCTGGTCTTTCCTTAAGTTACCCTGGTCTTTCCTCATGTTTCCCTGGTCTTTCCTTATGTTACCCTGGTCTTTCCTTATGTTACCCTGGTCTTTCTTTATGTTACCCTGGTCTTTCCTTATGTTACCCTGGTCTTTTCTTATGTTACCCTGGTCTTTCCTAATATTACCATGGTCTTTCCTTATGTTACCCTGGTCTTTCCTAATGTTACACTGGTCTTTCCTCATGTTACTCTGATCTTTCCTTATGTTACCCTTTCCTTGTGTTACCCTGGTCTTTCCTCATTTTACCCTGATCTTTCCTTATGTTACCCTTTAGTTATGCTACCCTGGTCTTTCCTCATGTTACCCTGGTCTTTCCTCATGTTACCCTGGTCTTTCCTCATGTTACCCTGTTCTTTCCTTATGTTACCCTGGTCTTTCCTCATGTTACCCTGGTCTTTCCTCATGTTACCCTGGTCTTTCCTCATGTTACCCTGGTCTTTCCTTATGTTACCCTGGTCTTTCCTCATGTTACCCTGGTCTTTCCTCATGTTACCCTGGTCTTTCCTTATGTTACCCTGGTCTTTCCTCATGTTACCCTGGTCTTTCCTCATGTTACCTTGGTCTTTCCTTATGTTACCCTCTCCTTATGTTACCCTGGTCTTTCCTCATGTTACCCTGGTCTTTCCTTATGTTACCCTGGTCTTTCCTCATGTTACCCTGGTCTTTCCTTAAGTTACCCTGGTCTTTCCTCATGTTACCCTGGTCTTTCCTTATGTTACCATTTCCTTATGTTACCCTGGTCTTTCCTCATGTTACCCTGGTCTTTCCTTAAGTTACCCTGGTCTTTCCTCATGTTACCCTGGTCTTTCCTTATGTTACCCTGGTCTTTCCTTATGTTACCCTGGTCTTTCCTTATGTTACCCTTTCCTTATGTTACCCTGGTCTTTCCTCATGTTACCCTGGTCTTTCCTTATGTTACCCTTTAGTTATGTTACCCTGGTCTTTCCTCATGTTACCCTGGTCTTTCCTTAAGTTACCCTGGTCTTTCCTCATGTTACACTGGTCTTTCCTTATGTTACTCTTTCCTTATGTTAACCTGGTCTTTCTTCATGTTACCCTGGTCTTTCCTCATGTTACCCTGGTCTTTCCTTATGTTGCCCTGGTCTTTCCTTATGTTACCCTTTCCTTATGTTACCCTGGTCTTTCCTCATGTTACCCTGGTCTTTCCTTATGTTACCCTTTCCTTATGTTACCCTGGTCTTTCCTCATGTTACCCTGGTCTTTCCTTATGTTACCCTTTCCTTATGTTAACCTGGTCTTTCCTTATGTTACCCTGGTCTTTCCTCATGTTACCCTGGTCTTTCCTCATGTTACCCTGGTCTTTCCTTATGTTACCCTGGTCTTTCCTTATGTTACCCTTTCCTTATGTTACCCTGGTCTTTCCTCATGTTACCCTGGTCTTTCCTTATGTTACCCTGGTCTTTCCTTATGTTACCCTTTCCTTATGTTACCCTGGTCTTTCCTCATGTTACCCTGGTATTTCCTTATGTTACCCTTTAGTTATGTTACCCTGGTCTTTCCTCAAGTTACCCTGGTCTTTCCTTATGTTACCCTGGTCTTTCCTTATGTTACCCTGGTCTTTCCTTATGTTACCCTGGTCTTTCCTTATGTTACCCTGGTCTTTCCTCATGTTACCCTGGTCTTTCCTCATGTTACCCTGGTCTTTCCTTATGTTACCCTGGTCTTTCCTCATGTTACCCTGGTCTTTCCTCATGTTACCCTGGTCTTTCCTCATGTTACCCTGGTCTTTCCTCATGTTACCCTTTCCTTATGTTACCCTGGTCTTTCCTCATGTTACCCTGGTCTTTCCTTATGTTACCCTGTTCTTTCCTTATGTTACCCTTTCCTTATGTTAACCTGGTCTTTCCTCATGTTACCCTGGTATTTCCTTATGTTACCCTTTAGTTATGTTACCCTGGTCTTTCCTCATGTTACCCTGGTCTTTCCTTAAGTTACCCTGGTCTTTCCTTATGTTACCCTGGTCTTTCCTTATGTTACCCTGGTCTTTCCTTATGTTACCCTGGTCTTTCCTTATGTTACCCTGGTCTTTCCTCATGTTACCCTGGTCTTTCCTCATGTTACCCTGGTCTTTCCTTATGTTACCCTGGTCTTTCCTTATGTTACCCTGGTCTTTCCTCATGTTACCCTTTCCTTATGTTACCCTGGTCTTTCCTCATGTTACTCTGGTCTTTCCTCATGTTACCCTGGTCTTTCCTCATGTTACCCTGGTCTTTCCTCATGTTACCCTGGTCTTTCCTCATGTTACCCTGGTCTTTCCTTATGTTACCCTGGTCTTTCCTTAAGTTACCCTGGTCTTTCCTCATGTTACCCTGGTCTTTCCTCATGTTACCCTGGTCTTTCCTTATGTTACTCTGGTCTTTCCTTATGTTACCCTGGTCTTTCCTCATGTTACCCTGGTCTTTCCTCATGTTACCCTGGTCTTTCCTTATGTTACCCTCTCCTTATGTTACCCTGGTCTTTCCTCATGTTACCCTGGTCTTTCCTTATGTTACCCTGGTCTTTCCTCATGTTACCCTGGTCTTTCCTTAAGTTACCCTGGTCTTTCCTCATGTTACCCTGGTCTTTCCTTGTTACCCTGGTCTTTCCTTATGTTACCCTGGTCTTTCCTTGTGTTACCCTTTCCTTATGTTACCCTGGTCTTTCCTCATGTTACCCTGGTCTTTCCTTATGTTACCCTTTAGTTATGTTACCCTGGTCTTTCCTCATGTTACCCTGGTCTTTCCTTAAGTTACCCTGGTCTTTCCTCATGTTACCCTGGTCTTTCCTTATGTTAACCTGGTCTTTCCTCATGTTACCCTGGTCTTTAATCATGTTACCCTGGTCTTTCCTTATGTTACCCTGGTCTTTCCTTATGTTACCCTTTCCTTATGTTACCCTGGGCTTTCCTCATTTTACCCTGGTCTTTCCTTAAGTTACCCTGGTCTTTCCTCATGTTACCCTGGTCTTTCCTTATGTTACCCTTTCCTTATTTTACCCTGGTCTTTCCTCATTTTACCCTGGTCTTTCCTCATGTTACCCTGGTCTTTCCTTATGTTACCCTTTCCTTATGTTACCCTGGTCTTTCCTCATGTTACCCTGGTCTTTCCTTAAGTTACCCTGGTCTTTCCTCATGTTACCCTGGTCTTTCCTTATGTTACCCTGGTCTTTCCTTATGTTACCCTTTCCTTATGTTACCCTGGTCTTTCCTCATGTTACCCTGGTCTTTCCTTAAGTTACCCTGGTCTTTCCTCATGTTTCCCTGGTCTTTCCTTATGTTACCCTGGTCTTTCCTTATGTTACCCTGGTCTTTATTTATGTTACCCTGGTCTTTCCTTATGTTACCCTGGTCTTTCCTTATGTTACCCTGGTCTTTCCTAATATTACCATGGTCTTTCCTTATGTTACCCTGGTCTTTCCTAATGTTACCCTGGTCTTTCCTCATGTTACCCTGGTCTTTCCTCATGTTACGCAGGTCTTTCCTCATGTTACCCTGGTCTTTCCTTATGTTACCCTGGTCTTTCCTTATGTTACCCTTTCCTTATGTTACCCTGGTCTTGCCTCATGTTACCCTGATCTTTCCTTATGTTACCCTTTAGTTATGTTACCCTGGTCTTTCCTCATGTTACCCTGGTCTTTCCTTAAGTTACCCTGGTCTTTCCTTATGTTACCCTTTCCTTATGTTACCCTGGTCTTTCCTCATGTTACCCTGGTCTTTCCTCATGTTACCCTGGTCTTTCCTTATGTTACCCTTTAGTTATGTTACCCTGGTCTTTCCTCATGTTACCCTGGTCTTTCCTTAAGTTACCCTGGTCTTTCCTCATGTTACCCTGGTCTTTCCTTATGTTAACCTGGTCTTTCCTCATGTTACCCTGGTCTTTAATCATGTTACCCTGGTCTTTCCTTATGTTACCCTGGTCTTTCCTTATGTTACCCTTTCCTTATGTTACCCTGGGCTTTCCTCATTTTACCCTGGTCTTTCCTTAAGTTACCCTGGTCTTTCCTCATGTTACCCTGGTCTTTCCTTATGTTACCCTTTCCTTATTTTACCCTGGTCTTTCCTCATTTTACCCTGGTCTTTCCTCATGTTACCCTGGTCTTTCCTTATGTTACCCTTTCCTTATGTTACCCTGGTCTTTCCTCATGTTACCCTGGTCTTTCCTTAAGTTACCCTGGTCTTTCCTCATGTTACCCTGGTCTTTCCTTATGTTACCCTGGTCTTTCCTTATGTTACCCTTTCCTTATGTTACCCTGGTCTTTCCTCATGTTACCCTGGTCTTTCCTTAAGTTACCCTGGTCTTTCCTCATGTTTCCCTGGTCTTTCCTTATGTTACCCTGGTCTTTCCTTATGTTACCCTGGTCTTTATTTATGTTACCCTGGTCTTTCCTTATGTTACCCTGGTCTTTCCTTATGTTACCCTGGTCTTTCCTAATATTACCATGGTCTTTCCTTATGTTACCCTGGTCTTTCCTAATGTTACCCTGGTCTTTCCTCATGTTACCCTGGTCTTTCCTCATGTTACGCAGGTCTTTCCTCATGTTACCCTGGTCTTTCCTTATGTTACCCTGGTCTTTCCTTATGTTACCCTTTCCTTATGTTACCCTGGTCTTGCCTCATGTTACCCTGATCTTTCCTTATGTTACCCTTTAGTTATGTTACCCTGGTCTTTCCTCATGTTACCCTGGTCTTTCCTTAAGTTACCCTGGTCTTTCCTTATGTTACCCTTTCCTTATGTTACCCTGGTCTTTCCTCATGTTACCCTGGTCTTTCCTCATGTTACCCTGGTCTTTCCTTATGTTACCCTGGTCTTTCCTCATGTTACCCTGGTCTTTCCTCATGTTACCTTGGTCTTTCCGTATGTTACCCTCTCCTTATGTTACCCTGGTCTTTCCTCATGTTACCCTGGTCTTTCCTTATGTTACCCTGGTCTTTCCTCATGTTACCCTGGTCTTTCCTTAAGTTACCCTGGTCTTTCCTCATGTTACCCTGGTCTTTCCTTATGTTACCATTTCCTTATGTTACCCTGGTCTTTCCTCATGTTACCCTGGTCTTTCCTTAAGTTACCCTGGTCTTTCCTCATGTTACCCTGGTCTTTCCTTATGTTACCCTGGTCTTTCCTTATGTTACCCTGGTCTTTCCTTATGTTACCCTTTCCTTATGTTACCCTGGTCTTTCCTCATGTTACCCTGGTCTTTCCTTATGTTACCCTTTAGTTATGTTACCCTGGTCTTTCCTCATGTTACCCTGGTCTTTCCTTAAGTTACCCTGGTCTTTCCTCATGTTACACTGGTCTTTCCTTATGTTACCCTTTCCTTATGTTAACCTGGTCTTTCTTCATGTTACCCTGGTCTTTCCTCATGTTACCCTGGTCTTTCCTTATGTTGCCCTGGTCTTTCCTTATGTTACCCTTTCCTTATGTTACCCTGGTCTTTCCTCATGTTACCCTGGTCTTTCCTTATGTTACCCTGGTCTTTCCTTATGTTACCCTTTCCTTATGTTACCCTGGTCTTTCCTTATGTTACCCTTTCCTTATGTTAACCTGGTCTTTCCTCATGTTACCCTGGTCTTTCCTCATGTTACCCTGGTCTTTCCTCATGTTACCCTGGTCTTTCCTTATGTTACCCTGGTCTTTCCTTATGTTACCCTTTCCTTATGTTACCCTGGTCTTTCCTCATGTTACCCTGGTCTTTCCTTATGTTACCCTGGTCTTTCCTTATGTTACTCTTTCCTTATGTTACCCTGGTCTTTCCTCATGTTACCCTGGTATTTCCTTATGTTACCCTTTAGTTATGTTACCCTGGTCTTTCCTCATGTTACCCTGGTCTTTCCTTAAGTTACCCTGGTCTTTCCTTATGTTACCCTGGTCTTTCCTTATGTTACCCTGGTCTTTCCTTATGTTACCCTGGTCTTTCCTCATGTTACCCTGGTCTTTCCTCATGTTACCCTGGTCTTTCCTTATGTTACCCTGGTCTTTCCTTATGTTACCCTGGTCTTTCCTCATGTTATCCTTTCCTTATGTTACCCTGGTCTTTCCTCATGTTACTCTGGTCTTTCCTCATGTTACCCTGGTCTTTCCTCATGTTACCCTGGTCTTTCCTCATGTTACCCTGGTCTTTCCTTATGTTACCCTTTCCTTATGTTACCCTGGTCTTGCCTCATGTTACCCTGATCTTTCCTTATGTTACCCTTTAGTTATGTTACCCTGGTCTTTCCTCATGTTACCCTGGTCTTTCCTTAAGTTACCCTGGTCTTTCCTCATGTTACCCTGGTCTTTCCTTATGTTACCCTTTCCTTATGTTAACCTGGTCTTTCCTCATGTTACACTGGTCTTTCCTCATGTTACCCTGGTCTTTCCTCATGTTACCCTGGTCTGTCCTTATGTTACCCTGGTCTTTCCTTATGTTACCCTTTCCTTATGTTACCCTGGTCTTTCCTCATGTTACCCTGGTCTTTCCTTATGTTACCCTGGTCTTTCCTTATGTTACCCTTTCCTTATGTTACCCTGGTCTTTCCTCATGTTACCCTGGTATTTCCTTATGTTACCCTTTAGTTATGTTACCCTGGTCTTTCCTCATGTTACCCTGGTCTTTCCTCATGTTACCCTGGTCTTTCCTTATGTTACCCTGGTCTTTCCTCATGTTACCCTGGTCTTTCCTCATGTTACCCTGGTCTTTCCTTATGTTACCCTGGTCTTTCCTCATGTTACCCTGGTCTTTCCTCATGTTACCTTGGTCTTTCCATATGTTACCCTCTCCTTATGTTACCCTGGTCTTTCCTCATGTTACCCTGGTCTTTCCTTATGTTACCCTGGTCTTTCCTCATGTTACCCTGGTCTTTCCTTAAGTTACCCTGGTCTTTCCTCATGTTACCCTGGTCTTTCCTTATGTTACCATTTCCTTATGTTACCCTGGTCTTTCCTCATGTTACCCTGGTCTTTCCTTAAGTTACCCTGGTCTTTCCTCATGTTACCCTGGTCTTTCCTTATGTTACCCTGGTCTTTCCTTATGTTACCCTGGTCTTTCCTTATGTTACCCTTTCCTTATGTTACCCTGGTCTTTCCTCATGTTACCCTGGTCTTTCCTTATGTTACCCTTTAGTTATGTTACCCTGGTCTTTCCTCATGTTACCCTGGTCTTTCCTTAAGTTACCCTGGTCTTTCCTCATGTTACACTGGTCTTTCCTTATGTTACCCTTTCCTTATGTTAACCTGGTCTTTCTTCATGTTACCCTGGTCTTTCCTCATGTTACCCTGGTCTTTCCTTATGTTGCCCTGGTCTTTCCTTATGTTACCCTTTCCTTATGTTACCCTGGTCTTTCCTCATGTTACCCTGGTCTTTCCTTATGTTACCCTGGTCTTTCCTTATGTTACCCTTTCCTTATGTTACCCTGGTCTTTCCTCATGTTACCCTGGTATTTCCTTATGTTACCCTTTAGTTATGTTACCCTGGTGTTTCCTCATGTTACCCTGGTCTTTCCTCATGTTACCCTGGTCTTTCCTTATGTTACCCTGGTCTTTCCTCATGTTACCCTGGTCTTTCCTCATGTTACCCTGGTCTTTCCTTATGTTACCCTGGTCTTTCCTCATGTTACCCTGGTCTTTCCTCATGTTACCTTGGTCTTTCCGTATGTTACCCTCTCCTTATGTTACCCTGGTCTTTCCTCATGTTACCCTGGTCTTTCCTTATGTTACCCTGGTCTTTCCTCATGTTACCCTGGTCTTTCCTTAAGTTACCCTGGTCTTTCCTCATGTTACCCTGGTCTTTCCTTATGTTACCATTTCCTTATGTTACCCTGGTCTTTCCTCATGTTACCCTGGTCTTTCCTTAAGTTACCCTGGTCTTTCCTCATGTTACCCTGGTCTTTCCTTATGTTACCCTTTCCTTATGTTACCCTGGTCTTTCCTCATGTTACCCTGGTCTTTCCTTATGTTACCCTTTAGTTATGTTACCCTGGTCTTTCCTCATGTTACCCTGGTCTTTCCTTAAGTTACCCTGGTCTTTCCTCATGTTACACTGGTCTTTCCTTATGTTACCCTTTCCTTATGTTAACCTGGTCTTTCTTCATGTTACCCTGGTCTTTCCTCATGTTACCCTGGTCTTTCCTTATGTTGCCCTGGTCTTTCCTTATGTTACCCTTTCCTTATGTTACCCTGGTCTTTCCTCATGTTACCCTGGTCTTTCCTTATGTTACCCTGGTCTTTCCTTATGTTACCCTTTAGTTATGTTACCCTGGTCTTTCCTCATGTTACCCTGGTCTTTCCTTATGTTACCCTTTCCTTATGTTAACCTGGTCTTTCCTCATGTTACCCTGGTCTTTCCTCATGTTACCCTGGTCTTTCCTCATGTTACCCTGGTCTTTCCTTATGTTACCCTGGTCTTTCCTCATGTTACCCTTTCCTTATGTTACCCTGGTCTTTCCTCATGTTACCCTGGTCTTTCCTTATGTTACCCTTTCCTTATGTTAACCTGGTCTTTCCTCATGTTACCCTGGTCTTTCCTCATGTTACCCTGGTCTTTCCTCATGTTACCCTGGTCTTTCCTCATGTTACCCTGGTATTTCCTTATGTTACCCTTTAGTTATGTTACCCTGGTCTTTCCTCATGTTACCCTGGTCTTTCCTTAAGTTACCCTGGTCTTTCCTTATGTTACCCTGGTCTTTCCTTATGTTACCCTGGTCTTTCCTTATGTTACCCTGGTCTTTCCTTATGTTACCCTGGTCTTTCCTCATGTTACCCTGGTCTTTCCTCATGTTACCCTGGTCTTTCCTTATGTTACCCTGGTCTTTCCTTATGTTACCCTGGTCTTTCCTCATGTTACCCTTTCCTTATGTTACCCTGGTCTTTCCTCATGTTACTCTGGTCTTTCCTCATGTTACCCTGGTCTTTCCTCATGTTACCCTGGTCTTTCCTCATGTTACCCTGGTCTTTCCTCATGTTACCCTGGTCTTTCCTTATGTTACCCTGGTCTTTCCTTAAGTTACCCTGGTCTTTCCTCATGTAACCCTGGTCTTTCCTCATGTTACCCTGGTCTTTCCTTATGTTACTCTGGTCTTTCCTTATGTTACCCTGGTCTTTCCTCATGTTACCCTGGTCTTTCCTCATGTTACCCTGGTCTTTCCTTATGTTACCCACTCCTTATGTTACCCTGGTCTTTCCTCATGTTACCCTGGTCTTTCCTTATGTTACCCTGGTCTTTCCTCATGTTACCCTGGTCTTTCCTTAAGTTACCCTGGTCTTTCCTCATGTTACCCTGGTCTTTCCTTGTTACCCTGGTCTTTCCTTATGTTACCCTGGTCTTTCCTTGTGTTACCCTTTCCTTATGTTACCCTGGTCTTTCCTCATGTTACCCTGGTCTTTCCTTATGTTACCCTTTAGTTATGTTACCCTGGTCTTTCCTCATGTTACCCTGGTCTTTCCTTAAGTTACCCTGGTCTTTCCTCATGTTACCCTGGTCTTTCCTTATGTTAACCTGGTCTTTCCTCATGTTACCCTGGTCTTTAATCATGTTACCCTGGTCTTTCCTTATGTTACCCTGGTCTTTCCTTATGCTACCCTTTCCTTATGTTACCCTGGGCTTTCCTCATTTTACCCTGGTCTTTCCTTATGTTACCCTTTAGTTATGTTACCCTGGTCTTTCCTCATGTTACCCTGGTCTTTCCTTAAGTTACCCTGGTCTTTCCTTATGTTACCCTGGTCTTTCCTTATGTTACCCTGGTCTTTCCTTATGTTACCCTGGTCTTTCCTCATGTTACCCTGGTCTTTCCTCATGTTACCCTGGTCTTTCCTTATGTTACCCTGGTCTTTCCTTATGTTACCCTGGTCTTTCCTCATGTTACCCTTTCCTTATGTTACCCTGGTCTTTCCTCATGTTACTCTGGTCTTTCCTCATGTTACCCTGGTCTTTCCTCATGTTACCCTGGTCTTTCCTCATGTTACCCTGGTCTTTCCTTATGTTACCCTTTCCTTATGTTACCCTGGTCTTGCCTCATGTTACCCTGATCTTTCCTTATGTTACCCTTTAATTATGTTACCCTGGTCTTTCCTCATGTTACCCTGGTCTTTCCTTAAGTTACCCTGGTCTTTCCTCATGTTACCCTGGTCTTTCCTTATGTTACCCTTTCCTTATGTTAACCTGATCTTTCCTCATGTTACACTGGTCTTTCCTCATGTTACCCTGGTCTTTCCTCATGTTACCCTGGTCTGTCCTTATGTTACCCTGGTCTTTCCTTATGTTACCCTTTCCTTATGTTACCCTGGTCTTTCCTCATGTTACCCTGGTCTTTCCTTATGTTACCCTGGTCTTTCCTTATGTTACCCTTTCCTTATGTTACCCTGGTCTTTCCTCATGTTACCCTGGTATTTCCTTATGTTACCCTTTAGTTATGTTACCCTGGTCTTTCCTCATGTTACCCTGGTCTTTCCTCATGTTACCCTGGTCTTTCCTTATGTTACCCTGGTCTTTCCTCATGTTACCCTGGTCTTTCCTCATGTTACCCTGGTCTTTCCTTATGTTACCCTGGTCTTTCCTCATGTTACCCTGGTCTTTCCTCATGTTACCTTGGTCTTTCCGTATGTTACCCTCTCCTTATGTTACCCTGGTCTTTCCTCATGTTACCCTGGTCTTTCCTTATGTTACCCTGGTCTTTCCTCATGTTACCCTGGTCTTTCCTTAAGTTACCCTGGTCTTTCCTCATGTTACCCTGGTCTTTCCTTATGTTACCATTTCCTTATGTTACCCTGGTCTTTCCTCATGTTACCCTGGTCTTTCCTTAAGTTACCCTGGTCTTTCCTCATGTTACCCTGGTCTTTCCTTATGTTACCCTGGTCTTTCCTTATGTTACCCTGGTCTTTCCTTATGTTACCCTTTCCTTATGTTACCCTGGTCTTTCCTCATGTTACCCTGGTCTTTCCTTATGTTACCCTTTAGTTATGTTACCCTGGTCTTTCCTCATGTTACCCTGGTCTTTCCTTAAGTTACCCTGGTCTTTCCTCATGTTACACTGGTCTTTCCTTATGTTACCCTTTCCTTATGTTAACCTGGTCTTTCTTCATGTTACCCTGGTCTTTCCTTATGTTACCCTGGTCTTTCCTTATGTTACCCTTTCCTTATGTTACCCTGGTCTTTCCTCATGTTACCCTGGTCTTTCCTTATGTTACCCTTTCCTTATGTTAACCTGGTCTTTCCTCATGTTACCCTGGTCTTTCCTCATGTTACCCTGGTCTTTCCTCATGTTACCCTGGTCTTTCCTTATGTTACCCTGGTCTTTCCTCATGTTACCCTTTCCTTATGTTACCCTGGTCTTTCCTCATGTTACCCTGGTCTTTCCTTATGTTACCCTGTTCTTTCCTTATGTTACCCTTTCCTTATGTTACCCTGGTCTTTCCTCATGTTACCCTGGTATTTCCTTATGTTACCCTTTAGTTATGTTACCCTGGTCTTTCCTCATGTTACCCTGGTCTTTCCTTAAGTTACCCTGGTCTTTCCTTATGTTACCCTGGTCTTTCCTTATGTTACCCTGGTCTTTCCTTATGTTACCCTGGTCTTTCCTTATGTTACCCTGGTCTTTCCTCATGTTACCCTGGTCTTTCCTCATGTTACCCTGGTCTTTCCTTATGTTACCCTGGTCTTTCCTTATGTTACCCTGGTCTTTCCTCATGTTACCCTTTCCTTATGTTACCCTGGTCTTTCCTCATGTTACTCTGGTCTTTCCTCATGTTACCCTGGTCTTTCCTCATGTTACCCTGGTCTTTCCTCATGTTACCCTGGTCTTTCCTCATGTTACCCTGGTCTTTCCTTATGTTACCCTGGTCTTTCCTTAAGTTACCCTGGTCTTTCCTCATGTTACCCTGGTCTTTCCTCATGTTACCCTGGTCTTTCCTTATGTTACTCTGGTCTTTCCTTATGTTACCCTGGTCTTTCCTCATGTTACCCTGGTCTTTCCTCATGTTACCCTGGTCTTTCCTTATGTTACCCACTCCTTATGTTACCCTGGTCTTTCCTCATGTTACCCTGGTCTTTCCTTATGTTACCCTGGTCTTTCCTCATGTTACCCTGGTCTTTCCTTAAGTTACCCTGGTCTTTCCTCATGTTACCCTGGTCTTTCCTTGTTACCCTGGTCTTTCCTTATGTTACCCTGGTCTTTCCTTGTGTTACCCTTTCCTTATGTTACCCTGGTCTTTCCTCATGTTACCCTGGTGTTTCCTTATGTTACCCTTTAGTTATGTTACCCTGGTCTTTCCTCATGTTACCCTGGTCTTTCCTTAAGTTACCCTGGTCTTTCCTCATGTTACCCTGGTCTTTCCTTATGTTAACCTGGTCTTTCCTCATGTTACCCTGGTCTTTAATCATGTTACCCTGGTCTTTCCTTATGTTACCCTGGTCTTTCCTTATGTTACCCTTTCCTTATGTTACCCTGGGCTTTCCTCATTTTACCCTGGTCTTTCCTTATGTTACCCTTTAGTTATGTTACCCTGGTCTTTCCTCATGTTACCCTGGTCTTTCCTTAAGTTACCCTGGTCTTTCCTCATGTTACCCTGGTCTTTCCTTATGTTACCCTTTCCTTATTTTACCCTGGTCTTTCCTCATTTTACCCTGGTCTTTCCTCATGTTACCCTGGTCTTTCCTTATGTTACCCTGGTCTTTCCTTATGTTACCCTTTCCTTATGTTACCCTGGTCTTTCCTCATGTTACCCTGGTCTTTCCTTAAGTTACCCTGGTCTTTCCTCATGTTTCCCTGGTCTTTCCTTATGTTACCCTGGTCTTTCCTTATGTTACCCTGGTCTTTATTTATGTTACCCTGGTCTTTCCTTATGTTACCCTGGTCTTTCCTTATGTTACCCTGGTCTTTCCTAATATTACCATGGTCTTTCCTTATGTTACCCTGGTCTTTCCTAATGTTACCCTGGTCTTTCCTCATGTTACCCTGGTCTTTCCTCATGTTACGCAGGTCTTTCCTCATGTTACCCTGGTCTTTCCTTATGTTACCCTGGTCTTTCCTTATGTTACCCTTTCCTTATGTTACCCTGGTCTTGCCTCATGTTACCCTGATCTTTCCTTATGTTACCCTTTAGTTATGTTACCCTGGTCTTTCCTCATGTTACCCTGGTCTTTCCTTAAGTTACCCTGGTCTTTCCTCATGTTACCCTGGTCTTTCCTTATGTTACCCTTTCCTTATGTTAACCTGGTCTTTCCTTATGTTACCCTTTCCTTATGTTACCCTGGTCTTTCCTCATGTTACCCTGGTCTTTCCTTATGTTACCCTGGTCTTTCCTTATGTTACCCTTTCCTTATGTTACCCTGGTCTTTCCTCATGTTACCCTGGTCTTTCCTTATGTTACCCTTTCCTTATGTTAACCTGGTCTTTCCTCATGTTACCCTGGTCTTTCCTCATGTTACCCTGGTCTTTCCTCATGTTACCCTGGTCTTTCCTTATGTTACCCTGGTCTTTCCTCATGTTACCCTTTCCTTATGTTACCCTGGTCTTTCCTCATGTTACCCTGGTCTTTCCTTATGTTACCCTGTTCTTTCCTTATGTTACCCTTTCCTTATGTTACCCTGGTCTTTCCTCATGTTACCCTGGTATTTCCTTATGTTACCCTTTAGTTATGTTACCCTGGTCTTTCCTCATGTTACCCTGGTCTTTCCTTAAGTTACCCTGGTCTTTCCTTATGTTACCCTGGTCTTTCCTTATGTTACCCTGGTCTTTCCTTATGTTACCCTGGTCTTTCCTTATGTTACCCTGGTCTTTCCTCATGTTACCCTGGTCTTTCCTCATGTTACCCTGGTCTTTCCTTATGTTACCCTGGTCTTTCCTTATGTTACCCTGGTCTTTCCTCATGTTACCCTTTCCTTATGTTACCCTGGTCTTTCCTCATGTTACTCTGGTCTTTCCTCATGTTACCCTGGTCTTTCCTCATGTTACCCTGGTCTTTCCTCATGTTACCCTGGTCTTTCCTCATGTTACCCTGGTCTTTCCTTATGTTACCCTGGTCTTTCCTTAAGTTACCCTGGTCTTTCCTCATGTTACCCTGGTCTTTCCTCATGTTACCCTGGTCTTTCCTTATGTTACTCTGGTCTTTCCTTATGTTACCCTGGTCTTTCCTCATGTTACCCTGGTCTTTCCTCATGTTACCCTGGTCTTTCCTTATGTTACCCACTCCTTATGTTACCCTGGTCTTTCCTCATGTTACCCTGGTCTTTCCTTATGTTACCCTGGTCTTTCCTCATGTTACCCTGGTCTTTCCTTAAGTTACCCTGGTCTTTCCTCATGTTACCCTGGTCTTTCCTTGTTACCCTGGTCTTTCCTTATGTTACCCTGGTCTTTCCTTGTGTTACCCTTTCCTTATGTTACCCTGGTCTTTCCTCATGTTACCCTGGTCTTTCCTTATGTTACCCTTTAGTTATGTTACCCTGGTCTTTCCTCATGTTACCCTGGTCTTTCCTTAAGTTACCCTGGTCTTTCCTCATGTTACCCTGGTCTTTCCTTATGTTAACCTGGTCTTTCCTCATGTTACCCTGGTCTTTAATCATGTTACCCTGGTCTTTCCTTATGTTACCCTGGTCTTTCCTTATGTTACCCTTTCCTTATGTTACCCTGGGCTTTCCTCATTTTACCCTGGTCTTTCCTTATGTTACCCTTTAGTTATGTTACCCTGGTCTTTCCTCATGTTACCCTGGTCTTTCCTTAAGTTACCCTGGTCTTTCCTTATGTTACCCTGGTCTTTCCTTATGTTACCCTGGTCTTTCCTTATGTTACCCTGGTCTTTCCTCATGTTACCCTGGTCTTTCCTCATGTTACCCTGGTCTTTCCTTATGTTACCCTGGTCTTTCCTTATGTTACCCTGGTCTTTCCTCATGTTACCCTTTCCTTATGTTACCCTGGTCTTTCCTCATGTTACTCTGGTCTTTCCTCATGTTACCCTGGTCTTTCCTCATGTTACCCTGGTCTTTCCTCATGTTACCCTGATCTTTCCTTATGTTACCCTTTAATTATGTTACCCTGGTCTTTCCTCATGTTACCCTGGTCTTTCCTTAAGTTACCCTGGTCTTTCCTCATGTTACCCTGGTCTTTCCTTATGTTACCCTTTCCTTATGTTAACCTGATCTTTCCTCATGTTACACTGGTCTTTCCTCATGTTACCCTGGTCTTTCCTCATGTTACCCTGGTCTGTCCTTATGTTACCCTGGTCTTTCCTTATGTTACCCTTTCCTTATGTTACCCTGGTCTTTCCTCATGTTACCCTGGTCTTTCCTTATGTTACCCTGGTCTTTCCTTATGTTACCCTTTCCTTATGTTACCCTGGTCTTTCCTCATGTTACCCTGGTATTTCCTTATGTTACCCTTTAGTTATGTTACCCTGGTCTTTCCTCATGTTACCCTGGTCTTTCCTCATGTTACCCTGGTCTTTCCTTATGTTACCCTGGTCTTTCCTCATGTTACCCTGGTCTTTCCTCATGTTACCCTGGTCTTTCCTTATGTTACCCTGGTCTTTCCTCATGTTACCCTGGTCTTTCCTCATGTTACCTTGGTCTTTCCGTATGTTACCCTCTCCTTATGTTACCCTGGTCTTTCCTCATGTTACCCTGGTCTTTCCTTATGTTACCCTGGTCTTTCCTCATGTTACCCTGGTCTTTCCTTAAGTTACCCTGGTCTTTCCTCATGTTACCCTGGTCTTTCCTTATGTTACCATTTCCTTATGTTACCCTGGTCTTTCCTCATGTTACCCTGGTCTTTCCTTAAGTTACCCTGGTCTTTCCTCATGTTGCCCTGGTCTTTCCTTATGTTACCCTGGTCTTTCCTTATGTTACCCTGGTCTTTCCTTATGTTACCCTTTCCTTATGTTACCCTGGTCTTTCCTCATGTTACCCTGGTCTTTCCTTATGTTACCCTTTAGTTATGTTACCCTGGTCTTTCCTCATGTTACCCTGGTCTTTCCTTAAGTTACCCTGGTCTTTCCTCATGTTACACTGGTCTTTCCTTATGTTACCCTTTCCTTATGTTAACCTGGTCTTTCTTCATGTTACCCTGGTCTTTCCTCATGTTACCCTGGTCTTTCCTTATGTTGCCCTGGTCTTTCCTTATGTTACCCTTTCCTTATGTTACCCTGGTCTTTCCTCATGTTTCCCTGGTCTTTCCTTATGTTACCCTGGTCTTTCCTTATGTTACCCTTTCCTTATGTTACCCTGGTCTTTCCTCATGTTACCCTGGTCTTTCCTTATGTTACCCTTTCCTTATGTTAACCTGGTCTTTCCTCATGTTACCCTGGTCTTTCCTCATGTTACCCTGGTCTTTCCTCATGTTACCCTGGTCTTTCCTTATGTTACCCTGGTCTTTCCTCATGTTACCCTTTCCTTATGTTACCCTGGTCTTTCCTCATGTTACCCTGGTCTTTCCTTATGTTACCCTGTTCTTTCCTTATGTTACCCTTTCCTTATGTTACCCTGGTCTTTCCTCATGTTACCCTGGTATTTCCTTATGTTACCCTTTAGTTATGTTACCCTGGTCTTTCCTCATGTTACCCTGGTCTTTCCTTAAGTTACCCTGGTCTTTCCTTATGTTACCCTGGTCTTTCCTTATGTTACCCTGGTCTTTCCTTATGTTACCCTGGTCTTTCCTTATGTTACCCTGGTCTTTCCTCATGTTACCCTGGTCTTTCCTCATGTTACCCTGGTCTTTCCTTATGTTACCCTGGTCTTTCCTTATGTTACCCTGGTCTTTCCTCATGTTACCCTTTCCTTATGTTACCCTGGTCTTTCCTCATGTTACTCTGGTCTTTCCTCATGTTACCCTGGTCTTTCCTCATGTTACCCTGGTCTTTCCTTAAGTTACCCTGGTCTTTCCTCATGTTACCCTGGTCTTTCCTTATGTTAACCTGGTCTTTCCTCATGTTACCCTGGTCTTTAATCATGTTACCCTGGTCTTTCCTTATGTTACCCTGGTCTTTCCTTATGTTACCCTTTCCTTATGTTACCCTGGGCTTTCCTCATTTTACCCTGGTCTTTCCTTATGTTACCCTTTAGTTATGTTACCCTGGTCTTTCCTCATGTTACCCTGGTCTTTCCTTAAGTTACCCTGGTCTTTCCTCATGTTACCCTGGTCTTTCCTTATGTTACCCTTTCCTTATTTTACCCTGGTCTTTCCTCATTTTACCCTGGTCTTTCCTCATGTTACCCTGGTCTTTCCTTATGTTACCCTGGTCTTTCCTTATGTTACCCTTTCCTTATGTTACCCTGGTCTTTCCTCATGTTACCCTGGTCTTTCCTTAAGTTACCCTGGTCTTTCCTCATGTTTCCCTGGTCTTTCCTTATGTTACCCTGGTCTTTCCTTATGTTACCCTGGTCTTTATTTATGTTACCCTGGTCTTTCCTTATGTTACCCTGGTCTTTCCTTATGTTACCCTGGTCTTTCCTAATATTACCATGGTCTTTCCTTATGTTACCCTGGTCTTTCCTAATGTTACCCTGGTCTTTCCTCATGTTACCCTGGTCTTTCCTCATGTTACGCAGGTCTTTCCTCATGTTACCCTGGTCTTTCCTTATGTTACCCTGGTCTTTCCTTATGTTACCCTTTCCTTATGTTACCCTGGTCTTGCCTCATGTTACCCTGATCTTTCCTTATGTTACCCTTTAGTTATGTTACCCTGGTCTTTCCTCATGTTACCCTGGTCTTTCCTTAAGTTACCCTGGTCTTTCCTCATGTTACCCTGGTCTTTCCTTATGTTACCCTTTCCTTATGTTAACCTGGTCTTTCCTCATGTTACACTGGTCTTTCCTCATGTTACCCTGGTCTTTCCTCATGTTACCCTGGTCTGTCCTTATGTTACCCTGGTCTTTCCTTATGTTACCCTTTCCTTATGTTACCCTGGTCTTTCCTCATGTTACCCTGGTCTTTCCTTATGTTACCCTGGTCTTTCCTTATGTTACCCTTTCCTTATGTTACCCTGGTCTTTCCTCATGTTACCCTGGTATTTCCTTATGTTACCCTTTAGTTATGTTACCCTGGTCTTTCCTCATGTTACTCTGGTCTTTCCTTAAGTTACCCTGGTCTTTCCTTATGTTACCCTGGTCTTTCCTTATGTTACCCTGGTCTTTACTTATGTTACCCTGGTCTTTCCTTATGTTACCCTGGTCTTTCCTCATGTTACCCTGGTCTTTCCTCATGTTACCCTGGTCTTTCCTTATGTTACTCTGGTCTTTCCTTATGTTACCCTGGTCTTTCCTCATGTTACCCTTTCCTTATGTTACCCTGGTCTTTCCTCATGTTACTCTGGTCTTTCCTCATGTTACCCTGGTCTTTCCTCATGTTACCCTGGTCTTTCCTCATGTTACCCTGGTCTTTCCTCATGTTACCCTGGTCTTTCCTTATGTTACCCTGGTCTTTCATTAAGTTACCCTGGTCTTTCCTCATGTTACCCTGGTCTTTCCTCATGTTACCCTGGTCTTTCCTTATGTTACCCTGGTCTTTCCTCATGTTACCCTGGTCTTTCCTTATGTTACCCTGGTCTTTCCTCATGTTACCCTGGTCTTTCCTCATGTTACCCTGGTCTTTCCTTATGTTACTCTGGTCTTTCCTTATGTTACCCTGGTCTTTCCTCATGTTACCCTTTCCTTATGTTACCCTGGTCTTTCCTCATGTTACTCTGGTCTTTCCTCATGTTACCCTTGTCTTTCCTCATGTTACCCTGGTCTTTCCTCATGTTACCCTGGTCTTTCCTCATGTTACCCTGGTCTTTCCTTATGTTACCCTGGTCTTTCATTAAGTTACCCTGGTCTTTCCTCATGTTACCCTGGTCTTTCCTCATGTTACCCTGGTCTTTCCTTATGTTACCCTGGTCTTTCCTCATGTTACCCTGGTCTTTCCTCATGTTACCCTGGTCTTTCCTTATGTTACCCTCTCCTTATGTTACCCTGGTCTTTCCTCATGTTACCCTGGTCTTTCCTTATGTTACCCTGGTCTTTCCTCATGTTACCCTGGTCTTTCCTTAAGTTACCCTGGTCTTCCCTCATGTTACCCTGGTCTTTCCTTATGTTACCCTGGTCTTTCCTTATGTTACCCTGGTCTTTCCTTATGTTACCCTTTCCTTATGTTACCCTGGTCTTCCCTCATGTTACCCTGGTCTTTCCTTATGTTACCCTTTAGTTATGTTACCCTGGTCTGTCCTCATGTTACCCTGGTCTTTCCTTAAGTTACCCTGGTCTTTCCTCATGTTACCCTGGTCTTTCCTCATGTTACCCTTTCCTTATGTTAACCTGGTCTTTCCTCATGTTACCCTGGTCTTTCCTCATGTTACCCTGGTCTTTACTTATGTTACCCTGGTCTTTCCTTATGTTACCCTTTCCTTATGTTACCCTGGTCTTTCCTCATGTTACCCTGGTCTTTCCTTATGTTACCCTGGTCTTTCCTTATGTTACCCTTTCCTTATGTTACCCTGGTCTTTCCTCATTTTACCCTGGTCTTTCCTTATGTTACCCTTTAGTTATGTTACCCTGGTCTTTCCTCATGTTACCCTGGTCTTTCCTTAAGTTACCCTGGTCTTTCCTTATGTTACCCTGGTCTTTCCTTAAGTTACCCTGGTCTTTCCTCATGTTACCCTTTCCTTATGTTAACCTGGTCTTTCCTCATGTTACCCTGGTCTTTTCTCATGTTACCCTGGTCTTTCCTTATGTTACCCTGGTCTTTCCTTATGTTACCCTTTCCTTATGTTACCCTGGTCTTTCCTTAAGTTACCCTGGTCTTTCCTCATGTTTCCCTGGTCTTTCTTTATGTTACCCTGGTCTTTCCTTATGTTACCCTGGTCTTTCCTTATGTTACCCTGGTCTTTACTAATATTACCATGGTCTTTCCTTATGTTACCCTGGTCTTTCCTAATGTTACCCTGGTCTTTCCTCATGTTACCCTGGTCTTTCCTCATGTTACTCAGGTCTTTCCTCATGTTACCCTGGTCTTTCCTTATGTTACCCTTTCCTTATGTTAACCTGGTCTTTCCTCATGTTACCCTGGTCTTTCCTTATGTTACCCTGGTCTTTCCTTATGTTACCCTTTCCTTATGTTACCCTGGTCTTTCCTCATGTTACCCTGGTCTTTCCTCATGTTACCCTGGTCTTTCCTTATGTTACCCTGGTCTTTCCTTATGTTACCCTGGTCTTTCCTCATGTTACCCTTTCCTTATGTTACCCTGGTCTTTCCTCATGTTACTCTGGTCTTTCCTCATGTTACCCTGGTCTTTCCTCATGTTACCCTGGTCTTTCCTCATGTTACCCTGGTCTTTCCTCATGTTACCCTGGTCTTTCCTTATGTTATCCTGGTCTTTCCTTAAGTTACCCTGGTCTTTCCTCATGTTACCCTGGTCTTTCCTCATGTTACCCTGGTCTTTCCTTATGTTACCCTGGTATTTCCTTATGTTACCCTGGTCTTTCCTTATGTTACCCTGGTCTTTCCTCATGTTACCCTGGTCTTTCCTCATGTTACCCTGGTCTTTCCTGATGTTACCCTCTCCTTATGTTACCCTGGTCTTTCCTCATGTTACCCTGGTCTTTCCTTATGTTACCCTGGTCTTTCCTCGTTTTACCCTGGTCTTTCCTTAAGTTACCCTGGTCTTTCCTCATGTTACCCTGGTCTTTCCTTATGTTACCCTGGTCTTTCCTTATGTTACCCTGATCTTTCCTTTTGTTACCCTTTCCTTATGTTACCCTGGTCTTTCCTCATGTTACCCTGGTCTTTCCTTATGTTACCCTTTAGTTATGTTACTCTGGTCTGTCCTCATGTTACCCTGGTCTTTCCTTAAGTTACCCTGGTCTTTCCTCATGTTACCCTGGTCTTTCCTTATGTTACCCTTTCCTTATGTTAACCTGGTCTTTCCTCATGTTACCCTGGTCTTTCCTCATGTTACCCTGGTCTTTACTTATGTTACCCTGGTCTTTCCTTATGTTACCCTTTCCTTATGTTACCCTGGTCTTTCCTCATGTTACCCTGGTCTTTCCTTATTTTACCCTGGTCTTTCCTCATGTTACTCAGGTCTTTCCTCATGTTACCCTGGTCTTTCCTTATGTTACCCTTTCCTTATGTTAACCTGGTCTTTCCTCATGTTACCCTGGTCTTTCCTCATGTTACCCTGGTCTTTCCTTATGTTACCCTGGTCTTTCCTTATGTTACCCTTTCCTTATGTTACCCTGGTCTTTCCTCATGTTACCCTGGTCTTTCCTTATGTTACCCTGGTCTTTCCTTATGTTACCCTGGTCTTTCCTTATGTTACCCTTTCCTTATTTTACCCTGGTCTTTCCTCATTTTACCCTGGTCTTTCCTTATGTTACCCTTTAGTTATGTTACCCTGGTCTTTCCTCATGTTACCCTGGTCTTTCCTTAAGTTACCCTGGTCTTTCCTCATGTTACCCTGGTCTTTCCTTATGTTACCCTTTCCTTATGTTACCCTGGTCTTTCCTCATGTTACCCTGGTCTTTCCTCATGTTACCCTGGTCTTTCCTTATGTTACCCTGGTCTTTCCTTATGTTACCCTTTCCTTATGTTACCCTGGTCTTTCCTCATGTTACCCTGGTCTTTCCTTAAGTTACCCTGGTCTTTCCTCATGTTTCCCTGGTCTTTCCTTATGTTACCCTGGTCTTTCCTTATGTTACCCTGGTCTTTCTTTATGTTACCCTGGTCTTTCCTTATGTTACCCTGGTCTTTCCTTATGTTACCCTGGTCTTTCCTAATATTACCCTGGTCTTTCTTTATGTTACCCTGGTCTTTCCTAATGTTACCCTGGTCTTTCCTCATGTTACCCTGGTCTTTCCTCATGTTACTCAGGTCTTTCCTTATGTTACCCTGGTCTTTCCTTATGTTACCCTGGTCTTTCCTTATGTTACCCTGGTCTTTCCTCATGTTACCCTGGCTTTTGATTTCTCTGCCTTTTTTCCAGTTGTGAGTTTTGGCACATCACTTCCTGTTTGGAATTTTTCCCAGGTTCTTCTCAGGTTTTTGCCTGCCATTTGAGTTCTGTTATACTCACAGACATCATTCAAACAGTTTTAGAAACTTCAGAGTGTTTTCTTTCCAATACTAATTATAATATGCATATATTAGCAACTGCGACTGAGGACCAGGCCGTTTACTCTGGGCACCTCTGGGCACCTTTCATCCAAGCTACTCAATACTGCCCCCTGCAGCCATAAGAAGTTTTTAAGGTTTAAAAATGTAATGTGTGGATTTTTTTTCCCCTTCATGTTACAAAACATATTACAGCTCCAGCAGGACAAACCTGCACTGTAGGTATGAAGGTGTGCAGGTGTCTGTTCCAGCCCAGCACTAACACTGTAGGTATGAAGGTGTGCAGGTGTCTGTTCCAGCCCAGCACTAACACTGTAGGCATGAAGGTGTGCAGGTGTCTGTTCCAGCCCAGCACTAACACTGTAGGTATGAAGGTGTGCAGGTGTCTGTTCCAGCCCAGCACTAACACTGTAGGTATGAAGGTGTGCAGGTGTCTGTTCCAGCCCAGCACTAACACAACTGATTATTAATGTGCGTTTTATTGCTGGGCTGAAATCGAAATCTGCTCACCCAGTTGATCAACGTTCACCCCTTCTGGTCTGGACTAGATTTTGTTCAGCTGAGATTATGATTTAGTAATAATAGCCAATTTACTACAGATGTCTGACATTGTCACGACTTCCGCCGATGTTGGTGTTCGGGCGGTCGACGTCACCGACCTTCTAGCCATCGCTGATCCTCTTTTCATTTTCCTTTGGTTTCGTCTTGTCTCGTATCACACCTGGTTCCAATCCCATTCCATTACATGTTGTGTATTTAACATTCTGTTCCTCCTCATGTCCTTGTCGGCGATTGTTTGTCTGTAAGCATTGTGCAAGTTGTGGTCTGGTGTGCGAAGGGTTTTGTACCCACTTGTATTATTTTGTATAGTTCGGTTTTCTGAGTTTTTGAGCACTTAATTAAGACTGCTCTGTTTACACCAAGTTGTATCTCCTGCGCCTGACTTCCCTGCCACCAGCACACACCCTTACAAACATTTACAAATGAGTTAAGTTTATTTATACATTTTGAAATGATATGGTTGATTCTTTCAATGTTGATTTATTGAAATAAAGTGTTTTTTAACTGTACATTTAAAACTATTATTCAAGATTAATTACTGTCCATGTTCATTGATCACGCATCACCATTCTGCAATAAAGAAGGGGAAGTGGATCTGTCTGTAATTTCTCTGGGTTTCTGGGTTTTCACTCTGTCTCAGGACATCCGCTACGTGAATCTTGCAGCTAATCATAACGGCATGCATTACCGATGCAGCCGTAGACCTACAGATCTCTTTTCACCCACCATCAACACCCAACGATCCTCCTCCATGCCGTAGACAGAGTGAACTATGTCTCATGAATTAAAGATTTTCAAGCAAACACATGCTCCTCAACTGATT